>NW_021604688.1:8758892-8761090 GCF_004785775.1 Grammomys surdaster | reverse complement strand
CGAATATTGAACCATCCCTGCATTCCTGGGATAAAACCTACTTGATCCTGAGTGAGGTAAGCCAATCACAAAAGAAGACACATGGTATTCACTCACTGATTATTGGATATTAGCCTAGAACCATGAAATGCCCAAGATGCAACTCACAGGCCACATGAAGCCCATAAAGAAGGAAGACCAAGTGAGGGTGATTCGGTCCTTCTTAGAAGGAGCAACAAAATACTCAAGGGAGCAAATATGGAGACAAAGTGAGGGACAGAAACTGAAGGAGGGGCCGTCTCAAGACCACCCCACCTGAGTATCTATCCCATGTGCAATCACCAAAGGTAGATGCTGATGTGGAAGACAGGAAGTGCATGCTGATAAGAGCCTGATATGGATATCTCCTCAGAGGCCTTCAAGAGTCAGACATATTCAGAGGCAGATGCTCACAACTAGCCATTGAACTGATCATGGGGTTCTCAATAGAGGAGTTAGAGTGAAGACTGAAGGAGCTGAAAGGGTTTGTGGCACCATGATGAGAGCAACAATACCAACCAACCACAGCTCCCAGGGTCTAAACCACCAGCCTGGGAGCACTTAGGGGGGGATCCAGGGCTTCAGCTGAATATGTAAAAGTGGAGGGCCCTGCTGGGCATAGGTGGAAGAAGAGAACCTTGACCTCATGAAGGCTGGATGCCCCAGGGGGTGGGAATTTTGAGGGTGGGGAGGTGGGAGTGGGGGGGTGTAGATAGAGGTTACATCCACAGAGAAGAAGGAGGAGGGGCGAGGGGATTGGGGGTTCCGAGGGGGTGGTGGGGGATGGGGTAAGGGGACAACATAGGAAATGTAAATAAATCATCCAATAAAAAAAAAAAGAAAACCAAAAAAAAAAAAGGAAAAAAAAAAAGAAAGGGGAACAAAATACGGGAACAAATATGGAGACAAAGTGTGCAGCAGAGACTGAAGGAATCCAGAGAATGCCCCACCTGGCATTCATCCCATAGAGAGACCAAACCCAGACACTATTGCAGATCCAAGAAGTACTTGCTGACAGGTGACTGATATATCTGTTTCCTGAGAGGCTCAGCCAGAGTCTGATAAATACAGAGACAGATGCTTGCAGCCAACCATTAAACTGAGCACAGGGTCCCCAATAGAGGACTTAGAGAAAGGACTGAAGGAGCTGAAGAGTTTGCAACCCCACTGAAAGAACGAGACTATCTACCAACCAGAGTCGCCTTCCCCCAGAGCTTCCCCAAATTTAACCACCAACCAAGGAGTACATATTTATGAACCCATAGCTCCAACCACATATGTAGCAGAGGAGGGACGTGTCAGGCATCAGTGAGAGAAGAGGCCCTTGGTCCTGTGAAGCCTCTATGCCCCAGTATAGGAGAATGCCAGGGTGGGGAGGTGGGAGTTGGTGGGTGGGTGGGGTAAACCCCTCACAGAATCATTTTTTAAAGAAAGACATTAATTTGGCTTAGACGAGGAAAATTCCTCACCTGATGTTGAAATTTTCGTTTTTTTCTTTAGGTAGATCATGAAAATATGGTTGTAAAGTGTATTTCATAGATTTCAAAGATGTAGTCTGTGAACTCAGGTGCAATTGGCAGTGCAATTACAAACATGGTGCTTCTGGGACAGTGTACTGGTGTGTGTGTGTGTGTGTGTGTGTGTGTGTGTATGGGGGTGTGTGTGGATATTCCATGATGGTGAATGAAGGAATAAATAAGAGAATGGATCCTAAGACCTGCAGGGAGGTGAGAGACCCCTGTGGGAGATCATTGAACACAGGCAGAAGTATTCGATGGAATTATCTCTGAGTGCCTGAAGACTGTGAATGGCAATCTAATAAAGATGGCCACAGTGTGGCCAGAAGCAACTTGGAAGGCAAAGGAGGGAGATCAAGTGCAAAGTAAGGGGATTGTAGAGTGATTAGAACAATGATCTCTTAGAGAGTCATCAAAGGAATACAACATCAAATCTTTTCTAAGCCTCTTTAAGTTTTAAACACCTTGCAAAGCTCAAGAGTAGACCACACACCCAAATTGCTTGGGGGAGAAAGAAAAATTGCTTATGAAAAGCTCCCTGGCTAAGAACTAAGAACATCTTCTTGGTGACTTGTTTTTTATCTACGACTTTATATATAATATATGACTATAACGTTCTCTCTCTCTCTCTCTCTCTCTCTCTCTCTCTCTCTCTCTCTCTCT
>NW_021604688.1:8718897-8758882 GCF_004785775.1 Grammomys surdaster | reverse complement strand
CTCTCTCTCTCTCTCTCTCTCTCTCTCTCTCTCTCTCTCTCTCTCTCAGACAGAGAGAATCAACCTTCTACAAAGTAGGATGATGTCAATTTGCATACTGTTGGAAAGCAGCAGTCTTATAGCATCTCTAATTACTTACATTGTCATTTCTTGACTTCCTCTCTTTCTAAGCTGATCATATTTTGTTTTTCACCATCTCTCTTTATTCCATCCTTCACCCGTTGCTACCGTTGCTAAGCACTCCCTTGTTGCTAAGTGGGATATGAGCACTTAATTTACTCCATTCTTTTTTCTCATACCAGATTTTAGAAATCGCAGATCCTGTTTAATCAATGTGTAAATGCAAGGCTTTTGATGTATTTTTCCTAAGAGCAATATTTTGATCATTCTTAATGATACTTAATGAAGTCACTGCATGATTTCTGATTGTACCTAATTGAGGCTTGTGACTTGCATTTCAATATTATCATCTTACGGCTTGAGGTCTCTGAGATGATTTTTTTCCAGGGACCAAAATATTAGATGAGTTCAAAAAGTGATGTTTTATTTTAAATAAAAATGATTCCAAAATAGATAAATGTGCAGATGAATATATATGTATGTATGAAATTAGGTGAAGCTTGAAATGAATTGCCCAAAATATGTTTAATATGCTTATCATAAGTCAGATTTCTATACAAGAAAGACATTTAACACTCACAGTAATCCTATGACAAAATCTAAATTAAGGGCTTTAATTCATTTTAATTGTCTTTTATTATTGTGTGTATATGCATGTACATGCATGTGTGTGGTATACACTTTGCACTCAGAATTCCAGGGACTGAAATCAGAGTTTCAGGCTTGGATGTCAAGTGCTTCTTCACACTGAGCTATCACACTGGCCTCAGAGTTTCAATATTAATAATGTTATAAAAACATGTTGAGTTTTATGAAGAACTTAATATGAGAAAAAAGACTGGCCCTTGCAAAAAGCATAGGTCATTTATTTTGGGAGAAGCATCTCTAGAGTGCCAATCTTAGCCCTTAGTGCCTTGAAGCCATAGGACCGAAATTTTAACCAGAGCCAAACTCATTTCCATTCTCTTTATTTTGTTTCTCTTTCATCCAAACATGTCCATCATGTGCTTCATCCTCAGGGGTCTTTTCACTGCTACAACATAGTGGGTAGTAATGGCTTAATCAGATACAATAACCCCTGCTAATATGTTAACTAGTTAATATATGAACCCTCCTAGGATAACACATTAACCGTGACCCGGATCAGAGATTTTAAAAAAAAAAAAAAGAGGAATGATGGCTCCAGTAGAAGCCCTAAAGGAATGAGACCATTACAGCAACTTAACCCCATAGGGGGCCAATAGGGGAGTTACTTAAGGATGGCTGTTAACATTCATGGTGTCATAAGGCATTCTGCATGAAGAGTCAGTGATGGGAATAAATAGTAATTGTAACAATGACAGAAATCAATCTCACTAGTTACTTCTAATTCCCCTCCAGGGATTTTCATGAAAAAAATTATAACACAAATCCAAACATATATATCACTAAGTATCTTCACAAGAGTAGACACCAAAGTCAAACTGAAGAAAATACTTTTATTATCTACATTATTTTCATGTTTTTGTACTTGCCCTGTATGATTACTTTTCAAAAATATTTCTCATAAAGTTTTTGTTTTCAATACCTTGCTAACATTTCCTTCCTCTTTTATTATGGATAAATAAGCAAATGCCCACATGATTTATATTAAATGATCAGAAGTTTGCAGTTATAAATGCTGAGATTCATATGTGCGACTTTTAATTCCATATCAGTGTATTGCCTTTATATGCAAGTATCTTTTATACTATGTCTCAGAGACACTGTGGAAAATCAGGTACAGCCAGAATATATATGAAACCACATCAATAGAATGCACAAAATCACTGGAGCAGTAAATTCTAATCTTACCTTCTTCTAACCCCTAACCTCACAATGCTACAAAGAACACTATTTATATTAAAGATAGGGTTCCAGATGAGAGCAAGAAGTTTTTCAGGCAGTAGGTATCCCATTCTAATGATGACTGGTGACTGCAGTGTGGCTCCTATTATTAATTATAGTAAGACCAATTTATATCTAGATATCCCTTGGGTGGTCATTGGGTTTGCAGTTGAATGTGTAACCTCATTTCTTGTCTTCAAATACCAACCAATCAGAGCTCCCAGGGCCTAAAGTACCAGCCTGGGGTCACATAGAGAGGGACCCATGGTCCAGCTGTATATGTAGTGGAGGATGGCCTTGTCTGGTATTGGTGAGAGAGGAGGTCCTTGGTCCTATGAAGGCTGGATGCCCCAGGGCAGGGAGATGAGACTGGTTTGGTGTGTGGGGGCACACACTCATAGAAGCAGGAGGAGGAGGATGGAATGGGGGGTTCTGGGGAGGAAATGGGGGAAGGGGATAATATCTGAAATGTAAAAAAATAAAATACCCAATAAAAAAGAGAAAGAATTTAGTCAAGAGACAAAGACAGTTTAAAAAGTTTATCTAGCAAAACATACCAGAGCACACCAGAGAGTTCAATGGGCTTCGGCAAAGTCAAGTAGAAGAAACATGGTAGATTATGTATTAAGAAAGGTATGTGTGTGTACGCGCATGAGTATGACAGTGATAGGGTCTCATATATCCCAAATCCAAGCTGATATTGTATTCACCATTGATTTTAGAATGACTTGAACATCAGATCTTTCTTCCTCTGGCTTCCTAGTGCTAAAATTTCAAATGTGTACCACTGACCATATTTAAGATTTGTAGATTTAAGCATGTTAAAAAAAAAGTTTATGGAAAAGGTGAAATAATCTTGCATTTTAAAGGCACTCCTTCCCCATTATTTCATATTATGATGGAATAGGTCAACTTTTATGGATTCCCTTCCAGTGATCCCATAAGTCAACTAAGATATTCCCTAATATCTTAGGTTCAGGTACAGAAGAAAGAGTGTGATCTTACACTTCAGTCAGCAGACACAAGACTTAAGACCCAGCTGTGGCTTCCATAGGTGATCTCATCTCTATTCCTCCATTTTGGTTTGTCACCTAGGTTAAAATTTTTCTGAAAATCGCAGTTCGACTACTCAAGATCCACATTGATAGGAACTTATATTTTTGTGGCTTAGAGAATAACTCAATAAAATTGTTCTTTCATTAAAAATTCTGAGTATGGTCTACCAAAGCCCTAGGCACAAATATACCCGAGGTCTGACCAGGCCTCAGTGGGAGAAGATGAGCTTAATCCTGGAGAGACTTCAGACCCCTGAGGAAGGGTGAAGTTTGGTGGGATTTCACCCTTTCAGAGGCAAGGGGGAAGAAAAAATGGAATGAGGAACTCTGGGAGGCAGGAATAAGGAGAAGACGACTAGAATGTAAATAAGTAAAATAATAACAATAAAAATACATGGATGATGTTAAAAAATTATACTTAAGAAAAAGAATATTTAAGGAAACTTCTAATTGACTAATATATAAACAAAAATAATATTACAAATTAATAAACATTCTTTCATTTTCTTTTTTTTAAAAGATTTATTTATTTTATGTATATGAGTACCCTGTCACTGTCTTCATACATACTGGAAGAGGGCATCAGATCTCAATACAGATTGTTGTGAGCCTCCATGTGATTGCTGGGAATTGAACTCAGGACCTCTGGAAGAATAGTTAGTGCTTTTAACTGCTGAGCCATCTCTCCAGCCCTTTTAATAAACATTCTTGAAATCTGGGAAGTATTATCTGGGAAGTATTAAACTGAGCTCAAGTCCATTTAGTTTTGGCTGCTAAAATCATTATCACATAGACTGTGTTTTTAGTCACATGGTATAAGGTATAGGTTCATGTAAGCCTATTAAGGGTTATTTAACCAAGCCCAAAAGCATGTGAGAATAGAACTTAAGTAATTTCCAAGAAAAAAGAATAAAGAGAAAAAGACAGACATATTTTTCTCTTGAACAAACATACACGAGTGTTCATGGCATGCTAGATTATTTATTTATTTATTTATTTATTTATTTATTTATTTGCAGTTACAGTGCAGGCATGCTGGTGACAATATACAAATGATCACGTGAAATGAAATTTGTTTTAAACTGTACAAAATATGTCATGAGAGTCTTTAAATGAGCCATTGATATTCAACATGAAGATGATTCCTAGCAAAGAATTCTATTAGGGGGAAGATAGAGTAGAGGAACTGTGATTGTTCTGTGCATCTCCTGAGAAGATCATCAGCATTCTCAGATAGAAGCTATGCCAATAAAAAAAACCCCACAAACTTGTTTATGTAAACACAAATTATGTACATTCAAGTTTCTGGATTGGAATCCATTCCACTAACTTGAGCTCCTTATTTAGTTGAGATGCCAGCCTAGTGTGATAGGTAGGGTTGGATGACCTGTTAAGGACCCACCTCTAGGTATCTTTACTTAATTCCTTTTTATGTTACAGTGATAACATACTTGACAAAAACAACTTATCAGACAGGGAGTTTATTTTAGCTTAGATTTTAATGTTTAGTCCATCATGGCAGAAATGTCAAGGCACCTAGAGCTTGAAATAGCTGGGCACATCATACCTGCAGTCAGAAGAAACACAATTCTTGCATACATTTAAATGCTTTGCTGGCTTTCTCCAGTTGATACTGTGTAAGATCCCCTGCCTATGGAATAATGTCACTCAAAGTGGACCTATTCTTCCCACCTCCTTAAGGTAATCAAGATAATGTCTTTAACACATGATCAGAGGACCATCTCACAGGTGACTCCATAGTTTGTTATGTTGACAACACAGCAAGATCATCATACAGCAACACACAGAAAGTACCTCAGACTCATACAACTAACATAATTGATTTTATCATTTAGCCACTAACCATGAGTGAGGTGTTGAAATTTATGACCCACTGAACAGCTTGAAAAAAATCCCTTTCTCTTCAGTATCTCTGTACTCCAAAGACATTCAAATATTCTCATATTCATAGAAACTTTTGCATCAGATAAGCCATGAGATACTCACAATCATCCCTTCACTTTTCTCCTTTCTATGAAGGAGAAGGAATACTGGGAAGGTAAAATGTCCAGCTGCTGTTTTGGAGGAAAAGCTGACACCAGGTTCATCATGCAGTAGTTCCAAGCTGGGAGTCCCAGAAAACCTTTACTTTGGGTCTTTTATACTGTTCAGGGTTCAGCTTGAGCCCTCCTGTATATCTGCCCCAGTAATGGAAGTGATGCAGTGGCTTACACAGAGGCATGTGAGTGAAAACTGGCTTATTTCCTCAAAATTTATGGGGCAAAAAGACAGTTATCACTAAGGAAATAGAATGCCATCCCGTCGACTCAAGCCCCTTATATATACTGCCAGAGAGAGAAGAAAAAGGACGAAATAGCAATCTAAACTCCTGTAACTGCCAAATCACCCTTCTTTCTTTCAGGATCTAAGTCACTTCCTTGAAGAAATTGATCATTGTTTGATGACCATAGAATTTCTCCCTGGCTATAAAACAGAATCTGCAGAGCTGGTGACAGGTTAAAAAAATCAATCAATACTTCAGTCAATTTGCTGAGCACTGACTGTAGGCCCAGCCATTTCATTGGTGTTCTGAGAGAATAGAAGAGAGAAAAGATTTGGACTTTTGATGCTATATCTTGAGTTCAAACTAGCTACTTGTCTAGAAATGTTTCTAAAGCTTTAAAAGTGACCATTCTTTGCAGATGTCTATATGTGGCTTGGTATTTGATATATGTTTGCGCAGGTAGAAAATGCCAGTTTAATGAAGGTGGATTGACTACATGTTTCCTTTTATTAAATATTTGGTCCACAATATCAGTTCAATAGTTTCTATGAGTGGCACGGAGGGCTTCAGAAATCTATTGATCTACTTGTCAAGAAGTTTCTTGCATTTTCTGTGAATAGTTGTAGATTTCTATATCTCCATCAAACAACTGGTCATATATCAGTATAGTGTGTCTCAGTAATTGTGATGTTGACATTTGTAATGGGTCTCTTCAATATAGCTGACATTATATCATCAATGTATAACCTGGGCTGTGATAGACATACCACCTGTTTCCATAATGTTTATTAGATGTTCTGTACTATAAAGAAAATTGCTTGTGGAAACTCTAGATGTCTGTGTGGCCCACTTTTCTTTTTTCAGTTTTCCTCATGTGTTTGCTCACAGTGTTGTTATATGTAAATATGAGCTTTGGAGTATGTGACAGATGAGTGAGCAAATAGATAGATGGCACTGTCATTTTTGTTGACAGTTGTAGGGACAATTCCCCTGAACAATGAGAGGTAGAAGTTTAGATGGTCCAATGAACAAAAATTGTGTGCCAATTTTAAAAGAAAAATGATGACCATATGAAACATAATATTCCAAAAGCCCGTTTGTTAGGGTCTGTGGGACAGCTCATGACAAGATGAAGCTTTAGAGATTGAAACATAGAACTCTTGAGGCATCATCCTGTGTATCCATCACAGAGTAGTGTGACCTTGAACATTTGCTAAAGTTTTTCTGAAATTTCTAAATCTATATGTATAGATATGTAGCCTATATATTTATATATGTTTGTCTTTTTGTGTCTTTGTTCTCTTGTGTTTGTTGTATGTGTTTGGTTGTGTGGAAGTGTTTGTGTGTGTTTGAAAAGCACATGTGTATTTGGGTGATGGATTTTGTTAACTTCCAGACCCACTTCTGTTTCTTTATCATTTCTTCTGCTTTGCTGATTCTACAAGAAATCTATTCATCGAGGCATCACTGACTTTTTAAAGGTTTCCTATATGACATGAATAATAGAAAATGGGGAGGGAACAGTTATACCACTTGAGAGCATTGTTCCACGTAGAATCCACCTCTGTCTTTGTTTGCCAGGGAATTTAAAATTAAAAAGTAAGGGTGACCTTAATTTATTATGGGGATCACAGGTTTTGGCTGGTACTTTGCTGTGGTGACTTATAAAGACAGAACATTAAGGCTAATGTGTAGCTTGCCATATATTTGATTTTTTCTGCAAATGCAGACTCTTAAAGAGTATGGATGGAGTAGCAAACAGTCAACAGTATTATTATCTTAGGTAGTATCAGAGTTTTATACAAAAATACTGCTTATTAAATTCCTAATGGAAGAGCTCATGCTAACTAATAAACTGAATTCTCAAGGATTAAGTTGTCATTTCCTGTGTTTGTGATATTGCTCTGAACTAACAAGACAGGTTTCTATTTGAAAGTTTAGCTTAAATACTCAGAAGATGTTGGCAGGAAGGAAATCCTGCTGCAGGGAAGTAAGCTGATGATGCTTTTTATAGGTTGAATAAAAGGGTTAAGAAGGGATGCTTTAGGGCTGGAGAGATGACTCAGCTGTTCAACGCAAGGCTCGCAACAAAAATATGAGAATGAGTGCTTTGGATTTTTCCAATCACTGTAGACTGATCGTTGTTGAATAAATTATGCATATTCAGCATAGGTAACACAAAACTGATGCAATTAACTCATAAAATTTAACCCAAATTAAAATCTTATACCCACAAGAGCCGAATGATTAATGCATACTAGTTGATTAATTGGAATTTATCAAGTGAGGATTTGTGATGTCCATGTGATTCCATTAGACTTCTATCACATTGAGTGAATATAGGAAATGAATTTGGAGAGTAGTGATACCCATTCTCTTGAAAAGTTGTCTCTGCTGGGTTGAATTCATTTGGCATCCTTGGTTATGCAACTCTGAGGGGTAAGTATGGTGACAAAGTGTGACAACACCAGTATGATACACAGTGGCACATTGTACTTCTGTTGCACTTCAGTTCACACAGCCATTGTTGTCAGTGGTTACAGTTTAGCTACAGAGGACAATCTGGAAGTCTGTTTGGTTGGGAGGGGTTTTTTTTTCTTGTAAAAATATACTGGGTGTTAGATTCAGTGATTGGACCTGCATGCCATTGTTCATTTATCTAAGACACTGAGGTTTAGATGCTGCCTCCAAGCTCAAGTGTTCCCCAGCCCCAGTGAAACATAGTTACAGGCAAGACCTTTAAGAGGTGATTCATGATGTAGGAATGACCTCATAGGTCTCTGAGACTGGGAAAATAGTCTTTCTTGGATAACATAAAGTCTATTTTATGCTATTTTTCAATTAATGCAATTCGCATATGTCAAAACATGATCAGTTTTATTTATAAAATTGTTTTTTTAATTTTTAAAAAATTATGTCAATGAAAATATCCATTATATGACTCCAAAAACTCACAATGAGTTAATCTGAATTGTAGTTGATTGGTTCTTGAAGAATTTGTCATAGAAGATATATAATTGCACCATCCTTTATTATAATTCTTTGTAAGCATTTTGACAATTAAATGTAAATTCTCTCATTTTTATTTTATATTCTTTATATTTTCCTAGTATTATTAAAGTAGTAATGTTACAGGTTTTTTGGAAACAAAGAAAACTAAATTATGTTTATGAATTCTACTTTATAATACTGCATTGGAGCCAAGAGATGTTAACTATAAATAGGAGAATATTTTGAATGTATATGATTGAGCAAAAATACACTAAAGAGTTTATTGTTCTGGGTACAAGCATTTCTGTATGCGTACAGTATCTAACTTCTCAGTCTGGCTTTAGAGATATGTGATAAAAAGGACTCCCTTGGAAAGAGTTTTAATCAATCAGACTTTGTTGACACAGCTTCATCTCAGGAATTCTCATAAGCAATTTCTTACTTGAATCTTATGTCACCTACAAACCAGATGCAGTCCTATTCACAGCCAGGGTTCTCACTATACTAACTTTGCTGTCTATGTTTCACTTGTTCACATTATAAGTTGGTTTCTTGGACATATTCCATCTCATTCCCTTTTCCTTCTCCAAGACTGGTTTCTTTAGTGTCTCTCAACCATTGCTGTAGACAGGATAGTAATGAATACATTGATATTTAACTCTGAGTAAGACAAAAGAAAGGTATGGTGGAAGAAAACTCTTGTTAGATATTCATTCAATGACCTGAAAATTGTGAAAGGCCAAGTCTTACATTCCACTTCATACAGCAACCAGTCCCAGTAGAGGAAAAATATCTTTAGGGATTCTATAAGACGAAGGAAAAAAAAAGTCTATTGCTCTTGACCAAAATGCTCTACACATAGAAGCTTCACCTTGGTATTGACTTGGGTATATTCCCAATAGAGTTCTATGTTTCAATCAAAGTCTGAGCGGAAAGAGGCAAAGTGTACAACTCTAGGGGATTGAGGGAAGTCACAGACTTTATTCTATCACTGGTCTCATTTTCATGAACATTCCTTCCATAATCTGTCAGGAATGTTTCTCTTTCCAATCTGCAGTAAACACATACTGAAAGGAGTATAAATGATGGCCAGGCCTAGCTAAGGTGCACCTTGTTTGGGGCAAACCCCAGGTTCTCAGTCAGGCAAAAGGTCCACCTTCCCATTATTACAGCAGAAGCCTCTTTAAAGCAGATACAGCTGTCAAGCTGTGGATGCATGTCACATAATGAAGACAAATGTCGCCTTGAAGCAAGTTCAAAGGGTGGAATTCATTTTGCCATGGAATGTTATTGCCTTCTAATTAGAGTGACATTTGGTCAGACTCATTCTATCTGAACTCGGCCCTGAGATGTGAAGTGAGAAACCATTCTATATCTACCCTCATTTTTCCAAAACTCAACGGTTCTTTGTGTTGTGTGCATAATGAGGTGTTTTGATAACTCTGGCCTTCAAACCTGCTGATATTTCAGACATTCCTAGAAAAATATGCCAGAAATGAAGACACTTGTACCATGAAGATCAGTCTTTTTGAAAGTGTTTTTCCAGTTGTGTCCATTTCCTGAGCCATCTCAGAGCTAAATAGCAGGTGATCATTGCTCTTGCTCTCTCTTCCACCAAGAAAGAAGACATGGGCAAGTCAACATATGCTGCCCTTTCCCTTTAGAGACTGTGGGTAGGGGGCTACAACTAACCAGTTGGTGATCTGTCAACCTGGAAACTGAAATCCTACCTCTAATTAGATGTTAATATAAATTTAGAGCCTCTACACGCATGCAAAACTGTAATCTTACACTGAATCTTCATCCCAGTGAACTCATTATAACTTGAAAACACAGTAAATTGAAAATGTATTTAAAGCTATTATTTGTTAAAAGTCATTACTGGGCAGCACAGTGCTCCACAGAGAGTCTGTGAGAGCATGGCTCCTTAGAGTCCTTGCCTGGCACAGAGGAGATGCCACTGCCTATGACTGGCTTGGACACATCAAAACTCAACAATTCAGGTGCACATTCCTCTGAGTGAACCTTTCATCACACAATTAAGTTTGAATCCTAGACCAAAGGATGCTAAGCAGAGAACCGCTATACTCTGTGACTGTTAAATACTGTGGGTTCTTCAAGGAAGTTCTTACACAGATCAGAAAAGCATAAGACCAGTCAAAGCTAGTAAACTGCTAAGGGAAGGGGGTATGTCTCACGGTTCTTGTGACTGCAAGCTGGACCTCTATACTCCCACATTACCTGTCAGAGCACTTGGGTGTCATGTGTCACCATATCCAGACTTATCCTGTATCCACAGTGTTACTTTGTCAGTACTTTTCTTCTGTATGAAGCCATGTTCTCCCTGACCCACCTCACATTCTGGCATGGACTTGATCTTAAATGGTACATCTTCATCTCTCTCATGCCTTTATTTCTCTCCCTAATAAGTAAGATGTTTTATCAAACAAAATCAAACAAAACTTGCACAGTGTATAAGACAATAGGATGCAAATTGCTTGTTGAATTAAATTTCCCAATTCTTAAGCAATAGTCTCTTCATTAGGATTATTAGCATATTCATTATAGTTACTTTAAATATGTGATATGATCATGCAAACATCTATGCCGAATCTGCTTGCTTGTGACATATGTTCTCCCTTGAAACTATGTTGGCTGCTTATTAGAATGCCATAATTTTTTCATCAAAGTGAGAAGAAATGGGTGGGATGGAAAAAAGTCTCTGAGAGAGGAATGGGTATTTGGTGTTGCGATAGTCACAAACTCCACATTTCAGTATCTAAGATTTAATCCTTAACTACTCTGCCTCCACCCTCCTCCTCCTCCTCCTTCTCCTCCTCCTCTTCCTCCCCTTCCTCCTTTGCCTCCTCCTCCTCCTCCTCTTCCTCCTCCTCTTCTTCTTCTCCTCCTCCTCTTTCCCTCTCACCTTCCCCTTCCCCTCCTCCTCCACCTTCTCCTCCTCCTCCTTCTCCTCCTCCTCTTCTTCCTTCTCCTCCTCCTTCTCCTCTTTCTCCTCCTTTTCTTTTCTTCTTCTTCTCCTTCTCCACTCCTTTTTCTTCTACTTCTTCCTCCTTCTTTTATACTCCTCTTCCTCTTTCTTCTTCTACATTTTGTTGTCCCTCAAGTCATTTGAAGAGATGGGAGGTAGTCCTGTTACTGTGATAAAATAAATTGATGAAAAGCAACTCAGGAGATAAAGAAAAGAAGTTTATTCCCATTTATTGATTTCAGTTTATAGTCCATCATTTTGGGGAAGTCAAGGAAGGAAATTCAGACAGCTCATCATCTAGCATCACAGCTGGGAGAAGAATGTGATGAATGCATACATGTTCACTTCCTGGCTTTTGCTCAAATCAATACCTCTATACAACGATTCAGGACTACCTGCCTAGAGAACAGCACTGCTTAGAGTGGGCTAGGTCTTCAGGTATCTATTGATTTAACTAAGAAAATCCCCAGGGTCACACCCACAATCCTTCACTGAGGGTCTTTCCAAGTTAGCGTATATTTTGCCAGGTTTACAATTTAAGCTAACAGCCACAGATGTCTAAAGTAGGTTGGAGTTAGACTTTTCCCTTCTTCCCAGTAAGTTAACTTTTGATAAAACATTAATTTCCTTGACTCTAGAAAGAACTTCATTTGAAGGTGTGTTAAGAAGGGAAGTGTGGTCTAGCTCATTTTCCAACACTACCTTTTACCTTCTCATGGAAAGAGAACAAAAGACTGTTCCTCCTCAGCTACCATTGTGGCAGCTCCTTCTAGTGTCACTGACTGATGATTCCTTCTACCAACTCAGGGCACCCGCAACTGAAGTTTCTGCCTCATTTGTCTTCCTGAATTGTCCACAGCTTTTTCTATTGGTTTAAGTTTTCCTTTCCCGATTCTGGCTCCAGTGAAGTTGTCTATGTGTCTGAATCATGACTCCATATCTGTATGTGCTGTGGCAAGGTGGTATGTTCAGTTTTCCCCCAGAGAGCAATTCTCTCCAAGATATGACAGCATTTTCTGGTTTATGTTGTTCAGCTTTGAAATTTTTTGAGTTGCTTGAATATAAAAAGTCTCCTCAAGTTCTGAGGCTAGTTTAATCTTATGATTTGCATAGCGATTCTAAGGCCTTTGTGAAGTAAGTTAAATTTCCCACTATTCAAAAATATTTACCGAATCCCAATAACATGTTAGCTACCTCCAAATCATGCAGAACAGAATTGCAAATGCCTGAATTGAGGAGAGGGGATACCAAGTATATTTGTATGATATTAGTGCTCTGTCTTAATCTCAGTCTTCATTTGCTGAGTCAGTATTTTCACTTGCTATAGATAAATATCTTTGACTGTAGCTTGCCTGTATATGTAAAAATTCAATGACTGGGCACTGCAACATGCTATCTTTGATGAAGTTTCCATCACAGAGGTTACTATGTAAATACCACAAAACTACTTAGGTCATTGCCTTCCCAAATGAGAAAAGAAAGCTCATTTTTGTTGAGGTCGTCAGATTTTTTTTTTCAGAAGTTGCACACATTGATTCATTCAATGTTACATATCTAAATCAGTTGATAATTTTAGTGGCTTCAAAAGTATTTTAGGTGTTTATATTTAAACTTTTGTGCAGTTCACAATGATCTATAATGGATCATCTCTGGTAATAACATACACATTACATTGCAAGATTCTTCATGCACCCATATTCTTAAATAAAGAAGGTAGACTTCTTTTAATTATTAAAATTTATTATTATTAGTATTATTATCATTATTAATTTTATGTGTATTTATATTTGCCTGATTGCATATCTGTGTAGCATGTACGTTCCAGGTGCCCAAGGAGAACAAAAGAGGGAATCTAATGCCATGCCGTGGAACAGAAGTTACAGTTGTAAGCCACCAACATAGGTTCTGGGAATCAATATGTGCTTTGGTAGAACAACCAGTTGTTCTTGCCAGTTGCCAGGTTTGTTTCCTATACTCTACATGTTAAGGGTAGTTAAAACTGACATCATTTACCTTAAATACAGTGCCTAATAGTTTGTCTTGTTTTATACCTCATATTGATGAAAAAACATGTTTTCAGATCCTTAAATGAACCATTTGCCTATTATATTTAGATAAGCAATTGTTTATAAAAAATGTAGCATGAAGCAATAACTCTTATTTGTACAGCCAATTTATGATAAATGGTTACTAAGTAGTATAGACAATAGATTAATAACTGAAAACTAATACAGGAAAATGTTTATGCAAGAAAATCTATAAGCAAATTAATGCTAAATATAGAAAGTAACAATAAAGTGAAATGCATGATCATCATCATTGTCATTGTTATCATCATGTGTGTGTGGGCTTGTCCTGCATGTCTCGTACTTGAGAAAGTCAGATAAAATGAATCCAATTCCCTGAAATGAAAGTTACTTATAATTGTAAGCCAATGATATGTGTTCTGGAAATCAAAAACCTGTTCTCTGGAATTGCAGTCATTAATTCATCTATCTCTTCACCCCAATATTTTTTTAATATAGACATGAAAATATCTGATAACAATGATTCTAAAATTATTGAGTGGAATTACAAAAAAACAGAATGGAAGAAAGAAATTTTAATCCCTTACTTATATTTTTAATTATGCGTATTAAGTGACAAAAAGGAATATATATTCTTAAAAATACACCTTCTATGATCAGAAACTGAGTGACATAACATGGAAACAGAACCTGGAGGGTAAGCTGGTATCACCCTGCCTGCACAGATCAAGTTTCTATGTTTCTCAAAATCAATGAATAAGTAGAACATTAGCACTATGCAAATATGTGTCTCAAGCAGGCTCTCCCTGGATCTGTTGCCTTTGTTTGCAAGCAGCCAGTATTGTAAACTGTGAAGCAAATCCCAAATTGAATTTTCTTAGTTCCCAAAAACATATTCTGGATGCCCTGCTGGTGAGAGTCAGGGAAGCCACAGCAGTAATCTCTTAGCTATTCGTAAATTCTTCTCTTACAAAAAAAAAAAAAAAGAAATAAAGTTGTTGTTTTAAACACAAGGATAGAGATGAACTCCAGAGCCCAAAAACCATTTTCATGGAAAAGTAGACAGCTCCTACACCAGTAAAGACCTAGCAGGGAACTCAGCTTAGCAATATAAATACTCACATCTGGTATAAATAAACAACAAGAAACATTGTTTTACGATTAATGCCCAGCTCATGAATAAGCACACACAATGGAGGCAGAAATATTTAATTTTCTGTTGTAGAACATAATTAGAAATTTATTAAACAAAATCAGAACACAGTAGAGATTTCTCAACATGCAAAGGCTCCGGGTCCATTCTGGGTGTGTTTGGGACGACTTTTGTCCAATATTACGCTATTATTTTTTTGGAAATGATAATCAGGAAAAACTGTATTTTTCTTGTTTCATTACATAGCTCATGAGTCTCTCATGTACTCTCCTGTTTTCGACTTTCTTCTGGGAATCTAATGCAGTGTGATAAGATAAATGTCTGGATTTTAATGACAATCACAACTAATTTGAAAGTCTTCCCTTGTTACTGATAGTGCATGAGATTATGAAAGATGAAGATACGAAAAATTCTATTACTCTTCCTTTTTTTTGCAGTTTGCTGTGAGTGATTGCCTGGTTTGGACATCTAAACAATGGTTGATTTTTATGAGACATCTTTTCACTTTACTGTGATGTTTTGCAGATGAAATCCTTTCCAGTTTCACTTATTATTTTCCTAAACTGAGCATTGTAGTTGTTTCATTAAAGTCCACTGGAGCTGTCACTGAAGCCTCAAAAAGAGTGAGAAGAACTAAGATGCATCACAAGTTTTCTGCAAGCTACAGTATCAGCTAAAGAGCTAAAGAGGGCATAAGACCAAACTTAGATCCACGAACGTATACAAGGTCCCAGGCAGAGAAGGCAGACAAGCCCCTTCAAGGGATCAGGGGCTTATTGCCTTCAGACTGTCATTTTTAAGGAATTCAAAAAGTCTGATCAGAAGACAATGGGAAACTTATGCTAGCCTTATGGCTAAGTTTTAAGGGAAAGCTCAGAGAAAGACCAGTGAGCTAATACAAAGAATTCTAGGCTGAGATAAAGCAGATTGAAATGGGATGACTCTTGGCTTTGGATTTTCATAGTACAGAAAACAACAAAGCCAGGTATTTTGTCCTCAGTGATCAGGGAGAGCTGTCCTTGCTCTCTGTGGGAATGATCCCTTCCAGCTGACTTATCCTCTTCTTAGAGCCCAAAATGATACAGATGCTGGATCTTTGTATTCTAACCTTTCTCTCTCCTCCTTAACTCTTAACTCTTCTTTGTTTTGAAAACTAGCCACTTAGCAGGGCATCCTCTTTACTGACTATTTATTCTACTGACCTGTGGGGGAAGCTGGAATTGATACAGCAAATACCCTTTTCTAACAGGCCTGTAATTGTGTTAGTCCTTTATGAGGCCATTGCTGTAATTACACCAAAGGTTGTTATCAATCCCATTGGAAGCCATCTCTCAGCAGATGCCTCGAGGACACTTTCCAGCTTGTATCTCCCTCATCTGCCATTTTCATGGCTCCCTGTTCTTCTCTGTGTGTTAGAGGACACTCTGAGAAGGTACAAGGACTACATGATCCAAATGGAGGGTGAGCAATTTGACAAGAAGCCAACAAGCTCTCAGAGCAAAGCTAACTACCAGGAAAACACTTCCTGCACAACAAAGGTTGCATCTGAACCTCATCGCCCTAGCACAGGAATTGGAGGAACAATCGTCTGATTATGATTTTAAAAAGAGCATTACGTTCTATGTTCAGCCATAATTGGTATTTATGACAATTTATGTAAACAGTAATGAAGCCCGTGTGATTTTTGTGGGGAAATTGCATTATGACACCAATGATCATTACTGTTAATTTTCCTGAAGATGACGGCAATCAGAAGCAGAGTTTCATTGTAAATAGGTTAATTTAAAATTCAAACACTGCTGGTGCTTCAAAATGAGTTCACATTTGATTTCAGAGAGCTTTGGCTCAGGTTTTTTTCATGTCAAGTTAGAAATGTTTGGATGACTGACATATGTCAGTATCTATGACTATGCTACAATGACATTTGTGTAAACATGCATGTAACGTGTATGTAAGTGTGCATCTAACTTAAGATACAATCTTTTAATTCTAACTCCTAAAGTTTATTTTTATTATATTGTATTGTGATTATATATATATATATATATATATTCATGTTTGTATAGTTTCCTACTGAGATTGGAAGAGGGCATTGTAGCTGGAGTCATGGGTAACAAAGAGGGTTCTGGGAGTTGAACCCCAGTAGTCTTAGCTTCTGAGCCATCCCTCCAGCCCCAGATAATTCTTGTTCTGTTGCTGTGCTAAAAAAAGATTAAAACTGATCTCAAATAGAATCACAGAATATAATTGTCATAAACTCACTTAACTGCTTTACTGTGTAAGTGAAGAGTGACATATTAATGCAGCCTATTATTTCTAATGCATGTTTGAAAATTGCCTAATCAAAATTTTAACAGGAAATAAAAACACAAATGCATCTCTTTTTATTGACCTTGGATTTCTGACTAGTTATTGAATTAAATTGACATTCTGCCAGCATGTGTTTTTGGCCCAGCCCAGCCAGTTAATAATTTCTTTTTTCTTTTTGTGCTTTTAAAATATATGCTTCCCAGGATGTAGATCGATTCCTGTCAACAAGTAAAGTAAAAGTGTCTAATTTTCACCTTTTGACACTTTAAAATGTGGCAGTGAGTTTAATATTCTTATAGATCTGTCTCAACAACAAATGTCATAAGAACAAGGCCTTTAGACAAGAAAAATGGGAGAAGGATCACGCTAAATTTTCCTCTCATGTTATATTTCCTCTCATGTATATTTCTCTCATGTTAAGTAATATATAAGTAACCATGTAATATATTTTCATGTCTTTTGTAACTGTAATATAGAAATTGAACTATGTAATTTACTAATTCTTCCTATGTAAAACTTACAAAGGAAGATATTTTTGAGCTGAGGATGGAGTGTATTACAACTTGTACATCAAGCTAGGCCTGGCGGCTACCTATTCTCAATACAGTAATTAAAAGACCAATTTCATATTGGAAAAGAAGAAACACCAAAAACAAACAAAACCCAAACTCAAACCAAAAACGCAGGCATGGTGGTGGTGGCTGTTATTCATTGTTGCTACACGGTTAGAGGTATAAAGAGACTCAGCAAGCATCTTTTTTTTTTATTAGGCAAAGAATTCTATTAACCTTTTCCAAACTTTATTCCCAGGCTTTTTCTGCTTAATTTGCCGCAAAGAATGAATTAGATATAAGTGGAAACTGAAAAGAGATGCACTGTCCGGGGGCATGGGCTTAAAAATGTTAAAGATCTAGATCTTTATCAGATCCAAAATAAACAAAAAAAAAGTTTTTTAAACAGCAGTCATGGTATAAAATGCCACCTGAAAATGTCACCTTCTTCAGAAGTTGCTTCCATTCAGTTTGCCTCATTCTTAGAAGCCTCATCAAAATTCTCCACCAGATCTGGAACTTCATCATCATCATCCTCTCCAGTAGCAAGTGGTGCTTTTCCATCCACAGATTGTTTGGGCAGAGCTTCAGCCAGTCTCCTTAAGCGAGTCAGACTGTCTGCACCGAGCTGGTTTAGGATGCTGGGAAGCATGTCTGTCCGCTGCTTTGTCTCAGCGTGGCCTTTAATGGTGAAGGTGTTTGCTCCCAGAGATGCCTGAACTTTAGGGTTGTTAAAATGGATCACTGTTCCTTGGTTTGTAAACATGTTCACCTCTTCAATACCAGAGATACTGTTTACCTCAACTTCTTTAAGGAGAACTGCAGTTTTTTTATCATCTGCTGTGGCTGTTCTGTGAACCACCATCTTCTTTCTACAAGCAGTTCCTTTCCCACCAATGTGTACTTGTGCCTGCAATTTGGCGAGTTTTTCCTGGTTCATGATCGTTTCTTTCATCTTGTCAGAGTGGAAATGGGACTGCGCAGGGAACTAAGGTTCATGCTCAGGGGTTCTCGGGCAGACCAGCTGAGATTAGGCACACATACGCGGGGATGCAAGATGGCAGCTAAGGGAGCCCGGAAAGTCCTCCACCTTCAAGATACTGAAGTGAGATAAAAATTTAAACAGAAATCCAAACATACATGCATCCAAGCAGTCCTGGTCAAGTTCCTGTCCATCCCCTACCATCATTAGCTCCTGTTATAAGGTGGTATGACAAGTTGTTAAGCTCTAGAAACCTCTTTTAGGGAGACAAATTTCCCCACTGGCTGATACCCTTTCTGTCTCCTAGCATGATTTCTATAGTGAATCCCATTTCTGTGGGGCCTGTGGTTTCAATAACAGTCTTGATGGTCAGATTAAGAAACACTTGTGTCTCTTCAAACTCTAAGGATAGTTTGAAGGTTAGTATCTTCATTTCTGCTAAGCCAGTACAATGTCTGTGAACCAACACTTAACCAGGCTTGTGAACAGCACACTTCCTGTCTGCCACCCTGTTTGCTTTGTTTTCTTATTTTCTTTCTTTCTTTCTTTCTTTCTTTCTTTCTTTCTTTCTTTCTTTCCTTCTTCCTTCCTTCCTTCCTTCCTTCCTTTCTTTCTTTCTTCCTTCCTTCCTCCCTTCTGTCTTTTTTTATTGTTACATCTCCTTTTCTTTATTCTTAAGCAAATTTCTTACAGCTAGGGTAACTGCTCAGAGTAGTTAATTCTTATGAGAGTATATATATATATATTAGTCTGACAATAATTAATCAGTACTAGTTGGATCTAGAAAATATCATTATTTTAGGAGAATTCCTGGACTGTGCTTATCTGAGTTTGTAGTACATTTAATTAAAATGCTATTTTCAAAATACATGCCCAGAGTTCTATTTTTTCCCCTTGGACCACTTATTTTAAGGAATAAGGAGTGAAAACACGTAATAGATAAGCAAACACCTGGGAGGCTGTAAAAATTGCTTTCAACTTAGATGTCTATAAGCCTGAACTCATACAACTTTGTATTGAATATAATTTTAAACTTCAACAATTTCCTGTGATATTACATTTACTTGAAGAAAACAAAATATGTCTATATGTTATGTGCTATACTTTCTGCTCTCAACCGCTTTTTGATATTTCCCCTGAGAAGAGGATGTACACATACTGTAAAAGTTGCTCAGATGTAACAGTTTTCCTTTAAATGTTTATTTGTAATTTGTTCTCTCAATTCAGTAGACCTTACAGCATATTAGGAGTCTCTGATTCTAATGTTCTGAAGGTGAAAGCATTACAAAACATATTTAAAACATAGTTGGATCTGACAGTTTAGTTCAGTGGCACAAATTGTGAGTTTGAACCCAGAAGTGGAAAAACAAAATAATAAGCTAAGCAAGTTTGTTTGTTAAATGTTCTGGGAATTATTAGAGTATTCATTGTTCAATTTTTTTCATTCAGAATTCTCTCTCCGCTAGAACATTCTGTTGAGATGACTCCATGAGAAACAAAAGGTTAAGTGTTGCTATTGAAAATGTTTTCTTTCGCCCTGTTTCAGTCTCACCTGCTGCTCTCTATTGCGTGTCTCAATGCCAGGATTCTGGAGGGTTGTATTTATTCCATTTTCCCCCCACACTAGAGTAAAATCACACAGGTTTCCTAGAGACAGATAATTTCGTCATAAACATTCCTTGTACTTGTCCTCTTACCTCGAATGTAACAAAATGGCCCTTTCAAAGGAAAATGTTACAGCTATGTAGCAGTCTTTTTTTTTTCTTCCAGCAGAAATTTTTAGATGAAAAGAAAAAACAAAAACAACCAAACAAAAAAAAACCTCTCATGGAACTCTCAGTGTTCAAAATGTATGCCACACCTTCCATGGCCAACTATAGGAAAAAAACAAACAAACAAAAAAGCAAAACAAACAAACAAACAAAAAAAAAAACAATAAAAAACAATAAAAACCTCTACTTACGTTTCATTAAAGAAAAGCACCGTAACTTGAAGCATGATTTATTAGCAGAAAAGAAAGAAAACAAGAAAAAAAGAGTCTATGAAAATCAACCTGGTAATTAAGTTGTTAACAAATAAGTAAAGAAAAAGGGGTGGGGGGCAAAGAGACAATATGGAAAGGTATTTGACAGGAAGGACTTTTCATGTACTTGAAAAGTCAAAATTGTCCTTAGGAAGTCTTAGGAAGTGAACAGGGTTCAGCTGGCAGGACACCTTGTGACTTCCTGTGATAGGTAATCTGGAGTGATCATGGTATAACATGGGTGGACTATGAGTCTCAGAGTTAACAACCGTGTCACCTACAGGAGTTAACTTTATACTCTCTTGCTTAAGCCAATACATAGTTCTAGGTGTACACACAAACCAAGTTCATGAAACTGTCCTCTGATGAAGAGGGAAGTGTCACAGACAATGTGATTAATCAATGAGAATAGAAACAGAAGCTTTATTATACTACAGTTAATTAAAAGCAAAGCAAAAATTAATATCTAACAAATGGAAAAAGAATAGATGAACAATTAACTACAGTCCTGTGCTCTGGAAAATATGTATGGGTTGCCAGGAAGATTTCTATCCCTGCCCACTGTCAGTTCACAATACTTTTATCTCAAAGGCTGTACATAGCTTCATGCCTATTACAAAGAAGTGTCACAATTTGTAAATTCATCATTTGCATCCTAAAGGGATTTGCCATTATATCAGGTAGCATCTGAAAATGGCTGATGAATCACACAAGTCTTACAAGCCTTAAAGTGTTGGTTCCTTGGAGGAAAAGAAAAGTATAATACAAAGGTAATACAAAAAAGTGCCGCTTTGCTTTTCCTTAGTTTCTTTTTCTTCTCTTTTCTTTTTTTTTTTTTTTGGTTTTTTGTTTGTTTGTTTGTTTGAGACAGGATTTCTCTGTATAGCCCTGGCTGTCCTGGAACTCACTCTGACTCTATAGACCAGGCTGGCCTTGAACTCAGAAATCTGCCTGCTTCTGTCTCCCAAGTGCTGGGATTAAAGGCGTGCGCCACCACTGCCCAGCATTCCTTAGTTTCTTAATGAAATTGTTTTCCTATCTGGGTAGTGTGCAAGGAGGAGTACTAGAATCTTCCAGTGCCCTCCACTACTGTTGGTAATGCTGATGCTGGTGATTCTTAGTCCTAACATGCTGAGGTGGGAGCGTGCTAACCTTAATGCAATCCTATGTCCTCTGTCTTTGTGGGGAAAATGGATGTCAGGATTGGTTTGCTCCTCAGGTTTTTGATTTGCGAATAGTCAGAAGAGTCCCTAATTATACTTATTAATGTCCTTCTTTTCTCACTCATGACTGATGAGAAAGAAAAGAAATCATAGTCAAAAGAATATTCTTTTGGATCTGAGAGGAAATGGAATTGAAGCAAAGATTATACAATTCTTTGTATTTAAGGGCTTTTGGACAAGGGCTTTCATATTCTAAAAAATATAAAATAAAATAAAATTTCAGGCATTGCTTCTTTTTCCTCCCTTTTGTAGCCTATTAAGAATTGTGCAGGAAACCACTCAGAGAAGATTGTGATGACGGGTCAACAGAACAGCTAGAGAGCTGACCAACAGCATTTCATTTCACTGTGTGTTTTCTTGATGATGGCTGCCTTTCTCCTGGTGTTCTCGTGTTTCTGGGGTCCTACACAATGAGTTCTATGTCCTTTTAAATGGGGGCAGAACCACCACAGTGTAAACTAATAAACAGCACAATTGAAGTTTCCCAGGCCATGAAACATGGCAGATTGAGCTATGACTCTCTTCACCCTCCTCCTTCTCTGTCCTACAAAAATAGGGAATTACTTTGACCCTGATATTATTTTTACCCTGATATTTATGGATTAATTTTTAAACTACATCCCCTTTCCTTGTGTCTTTTTTGCTGTACAAGTTTGGAATTAAACTTTCATCATCTGCTAAATTAATTAAACGTTTCCCATCCCAGAATTGTCTGGTTAGTCTTTTGTCTAATAATTATAACTTACAGTCTTACTTTCATTAAAAAAATAATAAAATTATCTGAGAAAGCAATGAATGTTATTTTTTTACTTTAAATGCATTTTATTACTTTCTGGTGGATTAACCCTATCAGAAGTTGAAGACATGTCAAAGATAAAAAAATAATTCTACCTCACCAATTCATTAATTTCTATTGTCATTGTGATTAATATCTATAAATGAATGCACATAGATATCCACCTGTCATAAGTCTGAAGGAAGATGGGAAACTGATTAGACTGGCGTTCTTTCTGGAAATAATTTTTCCAGTCTTTTTCAGTTTTCTGCTCAGGGACACTAAGGATTTGTTCACTATCTTCCATAGGCACATGGGGAAACAGTTAGAAAACAGTCCTCCCTGTCAATGCATAGGTTCCAACTTCAAAAATGTAATGACATAACATGTTTTCATCTTTTGTCATTTGGTTCTTTCAGTTAATTTTCACTAATAATTCAAAACCTCAAAACAAAATTTAGACCAGACTTTGGCATTTTTCAATAAATCTGTCCCCTAAAAAGTTGTTCTTCTTCTAGCCTATTTGTTTCTGAGAGTTGCTTGTGTGCTTCCTTATACTTTAAAAGTCAGAAGACCTGCACATCTTACAACCAGAGGCATGAGGTATCTGCTTTGAACAACTGTCTTTCCCACATGTGCCTAGAGAAAGATGATATGGAATTAGAATTAGTTTGTTTGAAGCAAAGAACAGTTTTATTTAACTGGCTACAAGAGAAATAAAATCTCTTCCTAAGCAGCAGCATTGTACATGCTTGGCCTGATATATACAATGAATCTTAAAGTTTAGGTTTTCTCTTGTGTGTAAAATATTAATGTGGTGGTTTCCTCACATGGTCATCTGAAAATGAGGAAACCATGAACAACTATATATATACACACATACACACACACCATCACTAATATACTAGCGTACACACATTGGCAAACACACACATACATACACATTAATGCTAATATACTCTCTTACATACACACAGATACACACAGCATTCATACTGCCAGCACTTCAGTTAAAGTTACTTCTGAGGACTATGAGTACTATTGTCTCCAAATTGATTCTTGGATGCTTGAGTATCATCCATAGAGCTAACAGGCCAACACTATAGTTTGTTTTCTGTTGTTGGTTTTTTTTTTTGGAAGATTCTGATTATTCTGACTTCTTTCCACAGAGTCTAACTCTATATTTTTCTACAATATATTCCTTGTTCCCTCCCCATTCATTCTCGCCAGATTCTCTCTCTCTCTCTCTCTCTCTCTCCCCCCCGCGCCCCCCCCCTCCCTCTCTCTCTCTCTCTCTCTCTCTCTCTCTCTCTCTCTTTCTCTTTTAATTCAATAGTGATCACCTGAAGTGATGAAAACACGATCCAGATTTTGTGTTAGAGGTAAACTGAGTCATTGGCTAAAATTTAAAATATATTTTGAAGGTGGACATTTTAGTCCTTTTTTACTTTCTTCCTTGAGTGTAGAAGCAAGATATTTTTTTTCATTTTAAGTTCCTAGTCACTTTTCCACACTTACATCTATCTAAAAATCTTAAGGGTTTTCTTAGACTCTTCATGTTTAGAAAATCTATACAGTGATAGCCAAAAAAAAAAAAAAAAAATCATGTCCTCATGGCTCTCCAGCTGTATTTGACCACTTGCCCCAGAGTCAGAGTTTACAACATACACTGTGTTCCTACTAATTTTTGAAGACAAGTCCACCAAACATTATTCATCTGTACACTATAAGTCTCTGTCATTTAAGTATTGTTATACATATTTTCTACTTATATATTTTCTATTTTATTTAAATATATTATACATATTTTCTATTCAATGGCTAAACAGCTAAGCCCATGCCCATACACACACACACACACACGTACACACAGAGACACTCAGATACACTGACACAGGCACAGACACAACACACACATGCATACACACACACACTCACACACACACATACACACACACACACATGTACACACAGAGACAGACACACTGACACAGGCACAGACACAACACACACATGCATACACACACACACTCACACACACACACACACACACACACATATATATATGTACAAATACACATATACACACATGTTAAGTATAACTTTCATATCTGGCTAGAAAAAGTCCAACCCAAACAGAGGTGTAAATCACTTATAGTCTCTGATTCATTCAGTCGTCATTCAGATACATCTGCAAACATTCAGTTTTGGTTCCCCTGTAGTTTCGGAACAGAGATGAACATGTGTGTGTGTGTGTGTGTGTGTGTGTGTGTTTGCATGTGTGTGCTTATGTGTGTGTATTTAATTATATATACTATCTATGTTTACATAATTTTATGGTAGTCCTTCATCTGAATTTATAAATTTCCAAGTTCCCTAGATAATAATGACTAGTATATAAAACAAATGGAGAAACTTACAATATTATTATCTCATGGACATCAAGCTTAGAGTAGACATTCTCCTCTGAATTCCCTATTCATAGATGAAGACCCAGATTCCTCCCATTCCCTGATCCTTCTCCCAAGACACAGAGGAATGGAGAAGAAATATTTGCCCATGTATCTGAATGAAAACTGCAAAGGCTATAAGTCCTTTATACCTGCAGGGGGTGGACTTTTTCTAGCTAGACACAGAAGTTATACTCAATGATTTCAGGTATTTTCTGTTAGCCATCTCAGTAAACTTCTAACCACTCTAAATGAATGCGGAGGACAGGGTTATTCTAGCCATTGGTTATTCTAGTAGAAACTGCTGAGCAATCAGGTTCTTAGCTATAGCACTCACATTCTTAAACATTTACTAATATGGCTCTTAAATATTTTCATGACTAGGTAATATGGTCTATACAGAGAAAGCTTATGCATATCTGTTTAGTAATTGTTCTCAGAGCTTAGTATCCAATAAGGTGCTTGTTAGAAATAAGTAAAATAATTATAGCAATTGATTATGACCACACTAGTTTTGGGAAAAGGGTAGGACCACAGTGTGTTTTCAATTTCTCATTTTATTAATTATAAAGAACAGAGAAGTTCATTGTTTTTGAGAAGGATATCAACATTGATTATGAAGTTCAAGTGACTAACAGCAAATATAACCAGATTGATGGGAATTCTGGAATACGGGAACATGATGGTTGAGAATGTAGCTCAGTGGCATAATATTCTTCTCATATGTGCAAAGCTCTGTGTTTTGTTCCTTGCATTAAAATGAAGCTTGTATATTTTTAAAAAATCACAAGCTCTATTTAGAAGATATTTCGTGTTCACTGTGTATGGGATGTTGCTCCATTAGATATTCTCTGGTACATGTAATGGTATCTTACATACATGCTTGAAGGTTAGTCATAAAAAGTGGCAACACCATCATTTTTCTGCCCCATCTTAGGAGTGAAAACTATCTTTCAAATTTTGGGCGGGTTGGTAGAAAACATTTCCTTTTGATGCTACATTAATTTAATGTGTTATATGGGTGTTATTTGCTTGCATCATCTTGTAACATAAAAGCACTTGTAATATGTAGTTTTCTGCGTGCGGCTTTTGTGACTGCATTAATTTACAGACCAAAGCTTTTTAAAGGAAAATTCTAAAAATAAACAACTCCTAAGTTGTAACCTCCGAAGTGTGCTGAGTAATGCTTGCAACCCTGCATCCTTTCTTCCATCCCAAGTGGGACACAAATCTGCCACTGTCCAATGAGTCAATGCTGTTTATGCTCCTAAGTATTTCAGTTATCAGACTGACTGCAGCCATGTTTGTGTTTTGGGAACTTACAAGGTGGCCTGACAGTGTTACAACACCTAAGACAGTTGGATAGGTATTCATCTCACTGTGTATCTAGTGTGTCTTCTTGTATTGCTATGGGAAGAAAAGTAAGTACAGCGAGACAATGGAGGAAGAAGAGGAGAAGGCATAGAGGGGCAGAGACACACAGAGAGAAAGAGAGAGAAACAGAGAGGGAGGGAAGGAGAGAGAGAGAGAGCGAGAGAGAGAGAGAGAGAGAGAGAGAGAATGGCCATGCAGACTCTTGATCTTTTAAGGTCCACCTCCAGGACCAGTGCTGCTGTGTTATGATTGGCACATTTTATTACCAATTACTTGTTAGTCTCTAATATGTAGAAGCCAAAATTTATCATGGGCTAGTACATGTAAGAAAGCTATGCTGTACTAGGTTCTGAAGCTGTTTGAGGTTTCAGTTATCTTAGAATATATTCTTTGAATATAATGAGAAACTCACGTATATAATTTTTGTATACCTGCAAGATGTTTATTATACGTATTAACAAAGCACTCTTGCAATACTAATGTCACCCCTCCGCCCCGGGTGTGACTAGATTGCTATGGAAACTCCTGTGTTCTTGAAATGCTCTCATCACTATCTCAGAGCAGTGATGTATGTTCACACTGGGAGAAGGATGATGGGGAGCTCTGGAAGACAGGTCCAACTGGAGATTGCGCAGGGGTGCCTACAATTCTTTCTGACTAGGTCACCTTCAAGTGTGACATTAACGACTTGTTCTCAGTCTAATGACACATTTAGATTAGAGTGTTCCATGTACAGTCTCCATCTTTTTTCCTTTGTTCATTGCCAGATAAGATGCTTGATAGTCATCTCCATGGGAACCTTTCAGAATTCATTTAGATGAATCAAAATAACAAAATGCCAAATGAATTAAGAGTGATATTTTATATCAACAGAAAACAATTTAAATAGTCTATGTGCATACGCTCTATGACATGAGTGATCTTTGTATTTCATGCTTCAAAATCCAATGAAATTGTTTGTTACTAGTTCTCTGATTTTGTGTACAGAAGAAATGGAAGAGAAATCACTATCATGCAAGAACTCACAGCCACTGTTTTATCTAAGACTATTGATGGGTATGTTATGTTTAACTACAGAGCAAATTGCAGTACACCCAGAGCACAGAGTAATCCTGTCTCAAAACAAACAAACAAACAAATAAACAAACAAAAAATAAAATAGCTCTGGCATCACCCAATAAGCAGAGTCTCTTCCAAAAGATGCCATTTAGTTTGTTTCTAATAACCATCTATTGCAGGGCATGTGGTCTACCCTTAAGAATAGTCTTCCCAATGAGACTTCCTTATAGAAATTAATATTTCATTTGTAAGTGGCCAGTGATTGAAGTAGCTTCTTAGTTAGAGGTGGGGACACATGTCCACTGCTTTCAGCTTCAGGGTCCTATCTGGAACAGATCCTGGCACACTTCGCACATGCTGCCCCTATGAGTTCATATGCACACCAATTCTGTGATCTTGCTGGGTTTAGAAAGCCTCTTCTTCTTGATGTCCTGTAGACCCTCTGGGTCTAACAGTCTTTTCCAATTTGTCTTTCAAGTTGTCCACACCTAAGGGAAGAGATTTTGGATGGAGATATTCCATTTAGGACAGAGTGTTCTGAAGTCTCTCACTCTCTGCTTATTTTCTGACTGTGAATCTCTGTATTTGTTCCCATTTGTTGCAGAAGCGAGCTCCCATTTGTTGCAGATGATAACTCAGCAAGGAACTGGTCTGTGACTATAGCAGAAAGTCATTGGGAATAATTTTATTGCTACATTCCTTTTGTAGAAAGGTAGTATTTGGTTTTCTTTTAGGTCTGTGGACTAGCCAATCTCAGGTCCTGGTCATCAGAGGAGTACTAGGAGCAAGAGTTTTGTCTCAAGGAGTTGATCTTAAAACAAATTTCATATTAGGTACTTAGTACCACAAGCTTTGTGCCACCATTTGACTGGTGTATCTTCCAGCCATGCCTGTCTTTATCACATAAGTTCTGGAATGGAATTCAAGTCCTCTCTACTCTCCTAATGCTTTCAGGGTAAGTACTTTGCAGAAGCAGCCATCTGGCAGCCGTTGCAGTGGTTGCCTCTGCTTTCCACCCTCTTTTTCCCCAGTTTTTACTGTTGTTAAAGAATAGTTGCTATATAGGCTCAAGCTGTAACTCAACAGCTTCCAGCTACTGGTGTTTTGCAAAGGGTTCTCCACTGAGCAAGCTTTGACAAACATGTTTTGCATGTATTTCCCTTAATTTATCTCAATGTTCACCATGACTTTGGGTACCTTGTTCATTATTCTGAGGGCTTCTGTGTATGTGTTTGTAACCTCATGTGGCTTTCCTTAGACAAAAGTTATGCAATAACTCTGAGATGGCTTCTTTAAAGTAGCTCCTTTAATGCTATGCTTTTAGGAAGCATTCAGAGAAAACATGTAGAGTTGTATCAGTTAAAAATTAAGACAACAAACATTTATAAAATACCATTTCTTTCTCTGGAAATGTAGATTTTCTTAACAAGACCCTCTTAGGAGTGAGATGTTGCTGAATTCCCTTTCATTTGCATTTCCATATATTCAAGATGGCTTTCAGGGTTTCCTGGTGTTCCATGGCTACTGAGAGTGTCATGACAGCAGAAAAGCAAGGCAGATTAAAGCTGAGCTCATTACCATGTGTAAATGTCAACAGAGTTCATGATAAAGCACCTTTTAACGTGAGAATCAGCACTGGGCCATACTTCTTCATGCACCATCTGCCATACCACCTTTGAAGTCCTAGGTATCCATATCCTTTGAAGTGACACAGTCATCATTCCACACAAACAAGGCTGCTTCATGCTGCACCAGGCAAGAGATGAAAGTAATCCCCCCCAACCTGAATAACTGTCGGTCTTTTAATTAAAAATATACCATTCACCTTTGACAGAAAATTAACTTCTGAGTGTCATCCTTCCAAACTGTCTTTGGAGCACATTTCTGTGCAACTTGCTGGCTTTGTTTTAATTCCACGTGGAAGTTTCAGCTCTAAACATTGTCATTACGACTCATTATAATACTTTAAATGTAGGAAAAGCAACAATAAAAACAAAACAAAAATAATCAGTAGAAATAGCCAAGTTAGTTTTTGATCAAACTTTAGTGATGCTAATTTGAAGATAGTTTTGATTAGGCTTCTTTTAAGGCCTCATGTTTGGACTGCTAACTATAATATGAAGAATTAATAGAATCAACTGACTCAGTTCAGCTAAAACTTGTCCACTCTTGCAATTTGTTTACCTGACCTTTAGCAGAACCCTAGGTAATTTAGTTTCCAGAACCTGTCTTAGCTTTATTTCTCTCTGAGGTCTTGTGTCTTCCATTCTCTAAAACCTGCTGCTTGTCTATCAATGACACTCACATTTACTACATTAGGAATGGGTTCCTTTCACCTTACAGTCTCTCAGTTTGATGTCTTTGATCATTTCTAAGTACTGTTACAACCAAGTTAATCACCATCAGATTCTGACCTTTTACCTAAGCATATATGTGTATTGCTTCTCATTCCTAACAAGAATGTGCCTACAAGATCCCTACTACATATCCTAATATATTAAGCCATAAGTGAAGAAATTAAATACAAGTAAATACATACCTGTAAATTTTTATTCTGGTGATTACCTGAATTAATGAACATAAACAAAACACACCACAATTACAGCAATATGATGATATAAGACTTCACAACATATTCTAAAGTGAGATTAAAAAGATCTAGTAAGGGTCACATTTGAATATGGGATAAGAAAAATAAACTTAACAACAAAAGAAGAAGGATATTCTGTAGGCAGATAAAAAAGGATCAGCAGTCAATATTACCATTGTGTCCGTAGTGAGTTTGAAGTTAACCTAAGCTATGAAATCATGTCTCAAAAATAGAAAACAAAAAACTGCAATAAGTTGGACATACTATGCTGGAAACTAAGAACATAGAGGTAGCAAGAGAAGGCCAGGAGTGAAAGCAGCGTAGCCTGTCATCAAACACTTATGCTCAAAAGTCAGAGCTGTACACATGTCAGAAGTGTGTGCTGTGACCTTTCTCCAGCTAGGACCTTTAGACACATTTATGGGTAGTTCAGTAATTCCTAAACCTATCGAATCTTAATAGTTCACTTAAAATGAGAAATATTAAGACACATTTCACATTATTTTTATGAAAATAAAAGCTTAAGGTTTTCCCCAAGCCACAGAACTCATTGTTGTATGAAATCTAATTCGAAGCCTACAAAATAATATGTTCCTGTGTCATCTGGAATCATCCAGACAAAAGGTCACAACATCTTTCAAAAACCAAATAATTACAACTATTATTTTGGTAAGGATAATGTAGGAAGCTTGCATATTTTAGAAAGAAAGATGACTTGTGTAATATATGGAGGGAATATCAAGGAGATAGTATTTAGGAAGGATACACTGGTGGAAGAATCCCTGAAAGCATAGCTCTAAATCCTTTGCTGATCTCACAACAAAGCAAATGAATCTCTGAAAAAAGAAATTCAAAACCAAAGCGTTTAAATCAATGCTAGTGAGTGAAACAAGGAAAAACTGTAGACACAACAGATAGTAGCTAATGTTGGGACCCAAAGGGACAATTACATTTTCTATGAGGTAAAGTATGAAACTACAATCAATCAATCAATCAATCCAAATCAACAAACATGAAAATAATACAAATAATATCAGATTATTGCTATACCCTAGATATCAACAGAATCAAGGACAAAACAACTCTAGATTAAGGGGTCCAGCAGAATTACAATAAAATATCATTCCTATCCTCAAACTGAAGAGAGTTTTAGAGTAAATATTCTGAGATTTGCAGCCATATTTGTCCATAAGTACAAATTAAGTAAAAAGAATAGTGGTTAAAGACAGCAAGTGAGGCTTTAAGCACTGCATTCAAAATTGGGACAGCTAGATAAAGGGTCCAGTAACTCATGATCATCTTCTAGTTACTAACATGTGGTATATTTTTAAATAGAGGAAAAACTGGGATAATGGACAGGAGGAATACATAATCAAAGAGTCTTCATCAAGATGTGGTAAAGTTGATCACTGTCTTAATGATAGCTCCACAATATTATTCAAAGACATCCTGATTGCTTGAGCAGACAAGATGCTTGACAGATGATTTCTCCTTCATGGAAGCAAACCAATATGATCCATCCCTATCCTCATCTGGGGCTGCTCAGTTGGAGATGCTCACAAAGTTCCTCTCTTCCTAGATTTCAAGGTAACTTTGGGTTTGGAAAATAAAAAAGATTCTTAGATGGTACGACTCAATACATTGCCAAAGTAGATAGAAAAATGCCTTGATTCCTTTTATCCCTTAGTCTTCTGCCTTGGTAGAGAATGAGATAGGTTGGATCACTGCTGATTTCTACATAGGCAACCTCTAAGTGATTAACCTTCTTATTTACACAAGTAAGGAACAACTTAAAATAAAGAAGAATGATGTGAAATGCCAAGTGGTTATCCCAGATTGGATTCTGCTTTTTCATTATAAAAACAAAACAAAAAAAAACCCTTTACAAAATCGCTTCTGAAGCAGATAAGGATGCAAGTCAACAGCAGCAAGACTGCATGTGAGAATAAATAAGAAGGAATTAACCAACACTCTTGATGGCTTCATCAATTGGGATTATTATAGAAACCTGTAAATTCATTTTATATGAAATGAAAATACTCTCACAATATTATTTGTATTCAAGTTAGTGATAGAGTTGCAACTCCTGGGCAGAAAAATAAAATAATCAGATATAAGAATTAACAAAGAGAAAATGTATGTTATAAATCAAAATAATATAACATACATAATTGTTATACATGATATGAAGAGAGAAATAGCATTAGTAAGAGAATATAACATAGTACTTAGTTAAGTAATCAATTGCATGATTTATCTGCAATGTAATATACCAGTCATAATACAATTTGAAACATTACTGCCATTAGTAAAAGAATTTTTTAAAATAGAGAAAATAGAGAAATACATTACTACAGGAAATGCATGGCCTTTGTAATGGAAATGTCTGATTTGATGTAAATTCATGAAAGAATATATAAGAAAATATATCATACGTTTACGAAGTATATTATCAAAAACATTTCAACTCTCCAATTGGGTTAATAGTCCAATAGAATAGAAAAACATGATGTTTCTCTCATGTGTTTGCTGACTACATGTGTGGAAAAACAAAATTATGTACCTTACCCAGGAGAGTTGTACGACATAGTGATTACAGACCATTTGTTATATTAAATGAATGAAAAGACAAGTAGACATATGTAAGGTAATAGAACCAAAAGACTAGAGATAGACACACATGGAAGTAGAATGTTGATGATAAGTGGTGATATTATATGTCATGAGCAAAGAATCTTGAGCTGACAAAAGGTAGCTTAGTGCAACATTTTAATATTTTGAAAAACAATTAAATCATTAACTAATAATACAACATCTTAGATTTTGTTTTACACACACACACACACACACACACACATACACATGACCAAGACCAATTTGGATAAAGAAGAGATGAATTTCATCGTATGGTTCCACGTCAAAGACTTCTTTGAAGTCAGACAAGAAGTGATGGCAAGAAGAGAAGCAGGAAGCAAGGAGAATACAGCTTACTGATTTGCTTCTCAGTACATGGCCAGGCATCTTCTTACACAGCCCATGTTTAGTGTGCTGGGCCCTCTTAAAATAACTTGCAATCAAGTAAATGTCCCATAGATATGCCCATTGGCCAGTTAGATAAAGGCAGTTTCCCTATTGAGATTCAGGCAGATAACTGAACAATGTCAACTTGAGGATCCAGATTAACCATCACATGCATATATTTCCAGGCACTTCATAATTCTGTACGCATGAATCAAAGATGATAAACTTTGGATAAAGTCATGAACATAGCTTTATGACTTCTTAATATGAATGAATCTCAATAAATAAGTATCCAATCCACAAAATATAGATAAGATAATTGACTATTTGTTAAAGTAAATGTATATTATTTATCTGAAAACATTCACTAAAAACAAACAAACAAACAAACAAAAACAAAACTAGACGAAGGTATTTCTGTGGCATGTAAATTATGGGGCATCTGTGTTCTTTTAGACTATAAAATAATTTAAGGATCAAATGAATGGGAAAATGGAATGGGTGGAGGTTTAAGTGAAGGGATGGAAGGATAGTGTGGGACCAAGAATGGGATATGAGAAGGATATTTAACACTAAGGATGTTTGAGAAGCCACATGGAAACTTACTATTTCATAAGATATCAAATATGCATATGCTTGATCTACATAGCAAGCTCCAGACACAATTCACTCTGTAGTCCACAGTGGCATTGCAAGAGGAGAAATATATGAATCCAACTATAGAAAAGTAAAATAAAAAAATACAACATATTTAATCATATTTTCCAACAGAGCAGGAAAATGGCCACACCAGGTACCTAGAAATAAAGATTAAAGTTAGAAGAATGAGGTTAATGGATAGAGTTATACAATATATCCTGTCAACAAGTTTCATCAAAGAGCCAGAGTCTGTAACTGGCCACAGATCTTCATTGTCTCTATTTAATTGAATTTAGAAGGCAGCCATAAAGTCGGCTTTGTGTAAAGCTTAATGCTTGATTCTAAAGTACAAGGTGTTTGATCCTCTGTCAGTGGTCTGCTGAGAGCTGGTTAACACTGACTTTCTGATAAATAATTTCCCTTAAACCTGAAGATCAAAATAGCTGTGGTTACATAGAACTGAGTGCTTCAACCAGATAATGACCTCCCAGGGTCATTGAAAATAAGCATTAAGGCGAGGCAGCCTCACTTACTTTCAAGGCAGGCGGCTAGTTTTCAATCACAACATCCAACTTCGATTTCTTTAATGCTATTAGAACAAAACAATTTAGGACAAGAAATTAAAAGTAAATAAACAAAATTAACAAAAGCCCAGGGTTGTTGAGCCTTCTGAACTGATTTGGTTTAGGCTTTAAGTGCTTCCAACTGATAATATCCACCTAGCAAAAAATGACTATAACGTGTAAGAACTTTTACATTTACATATTTTATGACTTTGTGTTTGCAAATGGCCTTGATAACATACTTATTTTAGTAGTACTGCTATCCTCTTAGCTAGTAATGGTATTTTCTATTTAACATCTATTAGGTTATTTGTGTATTTGTACACATGTGCACACATCAGGACTACCTCAGCTGTCTTCCCTGTTGCTCTCTACCTTACTGTCTAAGACACGGTTTATCACTAAACCTGATTATCACTGATTTGGGTAGGCCCACAGTTTAGCAAGGCGTTCTTCCTATCTTTGCCTACAGGCTTAATGCCTGCTGTCTGTGCCTGGCTATTACATGGGTACTTTAAATGCAACTTTGGTCTCCATGCTTGTATAGCAGGCACTTTACCTACTAAGCAATCTCCTCATCCTTATGTTTATTGGTTTGTTTGTTTATTTATTTGTTAGTTTATTCACTCATTTATTTGCTTGTCTATGGCTTGGGCCCTTTGTTGCCCAGTTCGTCTTACAGTTCCTGGGTGCAAACAGTTCTGTTCTTCAACCTCTCTATCATGTTGAACCAAGATCATGTTTTCTTTTGCTACTAGACACTACGTGATTTTGAAATTATAGTAAGTTTCTAACAATTAAAATGAAAATCTACCATTCTCAATAAATTATTTTGAAGAATGTAGTACTTTAAAACAAGAAATACTTATCTTTCTTGAAAAGATGAAATTAGGCAACTCTAACACTCAGTTCAATTGTGCAACACTAAAGGGCAATCCATGCTGAAATGCTATATTCCTAATTCATGGATAGGTTTTAGAATCTTCAATGTCACCCTCGGCCAGTGACCCATATAGTTCTGATATACTACCGCATTTAAAATTAATCTGAATACATGCACGCTATATTTCATTTTTTAATTTTTTTATTTGTTTTTCCTTTCTCTACTCTGATTTTTAAATACGTGGAAACTTTAGATATATATACATTGCGTATGATATATTTTTATAATAACATCACACATTATCTTCTTTTTGCCCTTCTCTTAGCCTTTCCTAGGCCATTCTTTAAAACAAGCTGAGACAACGTTTATTTTTACAATGTGAACTTGTCTTGACTATGGCTGCTCCTCCTTTCAGAGCACAATGGGTCGAGAACATGGCTGGGTATTTACCATCAAGCTTGCATCTGGTCTTGTTCTTTCTTTTAACTTTTGTTCACAGACCACTGTTCATGACCCTTCACAACACTGAATTACCTCTATCAGAAATAAACTTTCAAGTTAGCACAACGGCAGCCTAACTCCACCTTCGCTTTTTCATTGGGAAATTTCCTGTCACTCAAGTTTGTCGTTGCTGCTTGAACTGTTACTGTTTCTTACTTTCTTCTTCTTCTTCTTCTTCTTCTTCTTCTTCTTCTTCTTCTTCTTCTTCTTCTTCTTATTCTTATTCTTATTCTTCTTCTTATTCTTCTTATTCTTCTTATTCTTCTTATTCTTCTTATTCTTCTTATTCTTCTATTTCTCCTCAACCTCCTCTTCCTTCTCCTCCTCCTCCTCCGCCTCCCCCTCTTCCTCCTCTTCCTTCTCTTCCTCTTCTTTGTTGTTGTTGTTGTCCTCTTTTTTCTTTTTCTTGTTTGAGACAAGGTCTCTCTGTGAAGCCTGAGCTGGTTTAAAACTTACTTTATTGCTCAGGCTTCTCTCAAACTCCAGATACCCTTGTCTCTGCTTCAAGAGTACAAATAAAAGCATATCATGACCAGATTCTCTGTGGTTTTGCCTCTATCTCTGTCTCTCTGTCTCTGTCTCTGTCTCTCTGTCTCTTTCTCTTCTCCATCTCTCTTCTTCCTTTCCAGCTATTGAGAATTTAAAAATTTTAATATTTTTAATTCTGTCTTTCAGATTCTATGAAAGCTTTCTATATTCTACAAAAGCATTAAAATAGCACTTTTTATATAAGTGATATTGTTTATTTCCAGCAGATTTCTCAGAGGGATATTTGAATTGATTACTTTACCACATAATCAAAGTCCCTAGAGAAATCCATAGCCAGTAAATATATCAGGGCAAGAAAAATATTTATGTTAAGTGGAGAAATCTCATTAAACTCAGACCCCTGCATCATGCCTGCTTCAGAAGTCATTGAGTGTACCCCATTATTTTTCTGATGCTGTTTTGAGATGATGTTTCAGTAGAAGCTAGTTATTCAATGCCTCTTTGATGATAACCCTCTCTCTAATATGTGGCCTCTGATCTTTCAACCGTGATTGCAGCTGAAAGCGTGAGAGGAGACATGGGCTCATGCATGCACTCAGTTGCTGATTTGCTCTATCATGATCACAGGGTGCTTATGTAGGAACGCTTTCATCAGAGACTCTTCCGAATTCATTAGAATCCAATTCTTAATCGCAAACAGAGCAGCGATCTTACATGGCTTTTCATTCTTTTCCTTTATGCAACCCACTTTTTTCAGTACTCGTAATTATTGTCCTTCCTTGTTTCCTATTCCTTCTCATTCTGTTGTTTACAATCTAAACTGACAAAATTAAAAAAATAAAAAACTTGTCATTACAATAAAAGTCTGGGAGGATAGGAGGAAACCATTCTGTCTCTGAATCTGAAGCTGGACCACACCTCTGCGCAGTGAACTTACCTAAAAAACTAATTATCTTAGTCTCTGTTGCTTATTTTTTATGCTATCTTTTCAAGGGCTAGCCCTTAGCAAAAATTAAATGAGGTGAAATTTATTTTAGAAGGAATCTCTGTCTTTGCTCCACAGTCTTGCTAAGATTAGAAGTAATGAAGCAGCCACTCTCTTTGAGAGGCTTTTGTTGTTGTTGTTCCCTCTTAAGTAGTCAACATTATTTTCTCATGTTTTACTTTGTGATATCGAATCAGTGTTAGGACACTAGTAGTCTAAACTCAGTGTATGAGCAAAGCCACATGAACTCCCAAGGGAATGGTTACCATCAAAGTGTTGCCAGGCAGACTGAGTGGAGATCTGCAGAGAGCAGGTAGCTTTTTGAGAACCTAGACACAACTGTTGAATTTTCAAGCATTGTGTGAGAACAGTGGGGGACATTTTAGCTAAGGAGTATCTTCTGCTAGGGTCATTAGCCCATACCCCAACAGATCAAACTACAAGGGTAACATGCTACTACATTGACTGCCTAAAGTGTTCCTGGAACTTCAATGTGTATTGGGAAAGAGTGAAGGGCACAGGTGATTTTCAGAAGCCTGAGAACCTCAGAAGAGAGGCTGGCATCAACTTTACCAAGGAGGGAGGTATGCTTTTATCTGACATATTTGTGAAATAGCCAAGCACATAAGTTTTGTGGAATGTTTTTATCTGAGATATCTGTGCAATAACCAAGCACATAAGTTATGTGGATAGATCTTGAAATATACTAGACTGTAAGGCTCAAGAGGTTGTTGCTTTGACAATGCACAGTATGTACTGCTTTTATTCATAACCAGATCAGCATCAAATATATACATCAACTAAGGTTTGAAGAACATGTAGAATTGTTACTCAAATAAACATGCAAAGCATATGCACAAATGTAGTACTCTAAACTGTCTTATATGATATCACAGAGCCATGATTAAATCTGCATTTCAATTGGAGTTAAGGTGCCATCCTATGCATATGCCTGAAATCATAATACTTTATGACCTGTCAGCTGATTGTCCACTAAAGAGATAATCAGAACCTGGGTGTACTGTTTGAAATGTAAAATAAAAGCAGAGGAGGAAAAGGAGGAGGAGAAGGAGGAGAAGGAGGAGGAGAAGGAGGAGGAGAAGGAGGAGAAAGAGGAAGAGGAAGAAGGAGAAGAAGAAAATAAAAACAAAACCAGAAACTACAAGTAAAGATATAAGGATATAATTTCCAATACTCCCAGAGGCTTTCAACTCATAACTGAGCAGAGTTAATGCCTGGATCTCAGATCTCAACCTTTTTGAATCAGACATGATAAAGCTCAGTGACACTGAGAGCAGTTTGTGAGATAAAGTCCAATTTAAATTCAGTGCTCTCCACCTTCACATGGCTGATGAAGCTGCTCATTCCCCTTCTGCCCATCAGCTCCACAAACTTCTTATCTTCTTTGCTCATTGCATAGCTGACTACATATCCCCAGATCTTAGAACAGGATTACTTCACAGAAATGGAACACAAGTAGACTGCCAGTTGCCAAGACTAGTCTTCATAATGGTGTCTTTGTTTTGTTCAATTTCCCTTCTGTTATCTTGAGATGGGAACTTAGATAGCTTGTTTACTGTTGCTGAAACAAACATCATGATCAAAAACAACTTTTGAAGGAAGAGTCTGTGGTGATTTCAGTGAGAAGGACTCCCATACGCCCATGGTTAAAAGTTGGTGGAATTGGCCGGGAAAGATTAGAAACTATGTTTTATTTTGAAGGAGTTATCTCTGGTAGTGTGCATTAAGGTTTGAAGATTTGTAGTGCTTTTTGTCTCTGTCTCTGTTTCTTTCTGACTTTCTTTGTGTCTTCATGTTTCTATGTCTCTGTCTATCTCTCTATGTTTCTCATTGTGTTTGTCTTTCTTTTCCCATTGCCTGGGCATTCTCAGCTGTTCCTGTCTCTTTGCTTTAGCTCTATTCTCATGAACCTTAAATTTTTTAAATCATATGCACAATTAAATGCTTTCTTTTATAAGTCATCTTGATCATGGTGCTTTGTAACAGTAATAAAAAGGTACCTAAGACAGAAGTTGGTACTAGAAGTAGGACTATTTCTGTAAACAAACAAACAAACAAACAAACAAACCCATGAGCATGCTGTGTATCTAGAGAAATGTAGAAGACTTTGGGACTAGACTAGAAAAGCAGTAGAACAGTGTAAATGAGGCTTAATGGATTAATCTAGAGCTTGGAAGACAGTACTGAGAATGTTGGCAACTATAAAAGCTCAGTTCAAGAGATTTCACAGGGAAACAACACTAACAACTGAACTAGAGATCATTATTGTCATACCTTGGCAAAGGACGACACTGCCTTCTGCCCTTTTCCCAAGAATTTCTATGATGCCAAACTAAAAATTAATAGAATGTTTCTGTTTTGTGTTTTTGTTTTTTGGGGGATTTTGGTAGAGAATTTTGAGACAGCCTAATATAGTCTCTGATGTGTTATTTGTAATCCCTCTTATGCAGGTCTACACTACAAAATAGCAAATGGGGCAAAAAGATATAGCGTTTGAAGAGAACATGTAAGAAAATGTAATTTTGGAGCCAAGACTTAGGCTGAAAGAAAAAAGGAGATGAATGAGGGGTCTGATCTGAAATGAGATAAAGGAAGAATCTCCACATGGAAATACCCCACCTAGCTAAGCATCCACCTAGTAAAAATAAGACACCTAACACATTCTCGGCTTCAATAATGTGAGAGCAAAGGAACAACAGTAGTAGAAGTATGATTCAAGGGGTAAAGGCTCCATCCCAAGTGGGCAGCTGATTATGGTAGCATCATCCTTAGCTCTAGCTTGAAAGATGTGAAGGAAGTACAGATAAAGGGGTTGTGAAATCTGTCCCCCAGGATTAATGGTTAAGAATAACTGATGAAGCCAGAAATTTCAACGAGGAGTGCCTCAATGGATTCCTTTAGAGGTTATTACATAAGTGTATGAAAATAGTATATTGGAGACCAAAGATTTTAACGTTGCAGGGCTGTGGGCTATCTGTTAAGGTTATATCTCTGTATATGAGGAGTAAAGCCAGAATGAGCAAAATGAGAGAAAGAGAAGGAGGGAGGGAGAGAGAGAGAG
>NW_021604688.1:8630924-8718797 GCF_004785775.1 Grammomys surdaster | reverse complement strand
GAGAGAGAGAGAGAGAGAGAGAGAGAGAGAGAGAGAGAGAGAGAGTTCCTATAGGCAGAAGACCTGAAAAGGCAGAGCCGTCTAAGTATCTTGACATCAGAAATGAAGTTACATGATTTGTAGTTTGTCCTGCTGGGTTTTAGTCTTTCTTTGCTCTAGTATTTCTGTACTGTTCCATAATTCCTCCCCCTTTGAATGGTAATGTATATTCAGTACCATTTTTTTGTTGGAATAGTGTTTAATTTTTAATTTTTAAATAGTTTGTTCTTCAACTTTATAGGATCTTAAACACTGTTCACATTGAAAGACTATAGAGATTTTAGTTGAACTAAAAGCTTTTGAACAAAATGTATGGTTTGAATGAGAATGAGCCCCATAGTTGTACATGTCAGAATATTCAGTTACCATTTGTGGAAATGTTTGGGAAGGGTTAGAAAAGTAAGACCTTTTTGAGGAAGTATGTCACTAGGGGTGGACTTTGGTCTTTCAGAAGAATTACACCATTCCCAGCATCCTTTCTTTCTTTGTCCTTGTCGTTTTTCTTGGTGAAGGTATGAGTTGTGTCCTTCCCACCATGCCTTTGATTCACCATTATACTGTGTAACTATATGAACCTATAGGAAAATAAATGTTTTCTTTTATAAGTTTTATTGATCATTATATTTTCTCATAGCAATATAAAACTAAGATAGAATTGATGTCACTTTATTGATTACAATCCATCATCAAAGAACATGAAGGCAGGTACTCAAGACAGGAGCTTAAAGCAGAAACAGGAAGAAATACTACTTAATAGTTTTATCTCTTATGCTTGTTCATCTACATTTCTTATAATGCTTAGGCTGATTTTCGAAGGTATGGTAGTGTCCAGAGTAGGCTGAACCTTCCTACACTAATTGGTAATTACAAAAAATGCCTCACAAACATACCAAAGAACCAATTTGATGGAGCATTCTTCATCTAGATTCATATCAAGATGGTAGATAGAGCTTACTGTGAAATAGGTGATGATAACACCTATTTCAAAGATATTCTATGATGGTTACTAAGGAACATTAAAAGCACTCGACTTATGAAATGACAAAATGGCAAATGCATGGTGACCGTGGTATATATCAATGGGTAGAATAGTATATCTCTCATGGATAGAACTGGGCAAAGGTCATGTAGAAGTAAATTTAAACTTCACTTATACAAATGTGAGTCTCCACTCTCTTCTCTTCATTCTCCCTTTCTTTGTCAGGTTAATATGTACTTGTCTATGTTTACAGGTCAGTACCCAAACTTCAAGGGAACATTTTTTTTCTTTTCAACTGCATTGATCCACTGTTAGAAGGCTGTCTCTTTTACCAACATTGCGTAGGAAGAAAAGAACATGTATAATATCCTTCCATTCCAACAGAAATGTTTCATAAACTTCTGAATAGAACTAGCATAGTAGGTTGGTGATGTCAAATAAAAACCTGTGTGTGTGTGTCCAGGAATATATTTGTGATTTTGTCCGTGGAACTCAATAGTACAGCTTTCCAGGTAGAAGTAGACTAGAGTGGATTACGCTTCCTAGATATCAAGAAACTAGAGTTTGGGCCTCACATCTGGCAAAGTTGTTTTAGTTGCCAATCCTTCTACACAACGGGATTAATTCAGTTTAGGAATCCTAAAACTTGAAGTCTGGACAGATAACCCAAAGATATATAAGTGTACATTTATCTGTTAAAATACATAATAAACATGCAAAAATATACATTCAAATGCTAAGGAAAAACACATCCATACCTCAACTGTTGTAAATGTTGTAGATTCTATGAGTAATCTTGATCATTGCTCAAATATCTCATAATTTCTCTTGTACTGAAGTTCAGGTTTAAAATATATCAGGGACTATGTGTTCCAGGAAATATGAGAATCCACACTAGTGGATATATGCATCAGTAGCTGATATCTTTATCTACAATGAGATAACTCATTGTTTTGAAACAAACGTTTTGAATGCAGATATCAAAAAGAATGTACATTTCCTAAACTTAAAAAGAGTACCATTTGTAGTGATTATATAGTTTGTCAGTTTTCTTGAACCTGTGATCTAAACAAAGACTTTCTTTACAAAGAGACACACATTTCAAATTGGATTCTTGTTGTAGGTGCAGACCTTTCTATGTCATTTTCTAGATGGTAACACAGATTCACATTCACATGTTTGGGATTTTCTTTGCTTTCATTTCTTTTATTATAACTTATCATTTAACAATCACTCACACTTAAGAGTATTGAGCCACAATGACTTAATACACAATACTGGTGTATTAACCCATGCTGAGAGATGAGTGTCTTCCTAATTAGCTCGGAAGCATGTGTGTGAGTATGTATATATTAAAAATAGATATGTAATCATCTTCCTTTGGCTCCCCCCTCCTCTCCCTCTCTCTCTCTCTCTCTCTCTCTCTCTCTCTCTCTCTCCTTCTCTCTGTCTGTCTTTCACTGTCTCTCTCCCACTCATGCACCACACACACACACACACAAAGCAGGGAAACATACCTTTGAAAAAAATGATAAATTAGTCGTAATATGTAGTTGATAGATACAATATGTAGTCATATACAAAATCAAAGTGTAAGAGCAGCCAGAGTCCAATCTAAAATGAGTTTCACCTGATTTATTTGGGTGCATCATGGAGGCAACAATAGTGGTTTCATCTGAAAGAGATAAACAATAGTTTCGATTCTCCATATCAAGGCTTGCAGGGCTTTAACCATTGTGCCTGAACTTGATAGGAATTCTTTGCAATTGTATGCATAAGCGATGAATGTGAGGTGAATTATTTTTTCATTTTTTCATTTTATGTCTGCAAAGCAACCTATTCTTTTGGTTTACATGTGTTTGTGAGTGATTAGATGAATAATGGTTTTATTACTATCTGTTAGAGAGAGTTATTTGCCTTGTCCCCTCAAGGTATGAGTGAGAATTACAAAGGCTTCACTGCTGAATGTAGAACAGACCCTATGCTTACTAACAGAAACCTCCCTCCCTTTCTTTCCTGAGGCTTAAGACAAGTTTGGAGGGCAGTCTTTTCTCCTTTGCACTCTACTGACTCTTCCAGCCTGAAGCTAGCTTGTTATAACCTACTTAGGCAGTGGGGAGCTGCTGCCCATCACTTCAGAATCAATGACTGCAGATGGATGCTTGGATGCAGTGCCTTACGCCTGCAGTTACAAGCAGTTAATAGATTTTATTATAATTATTTTAACTGCAAAGGCTCACAAGGAAACTTAAAGGAGATGTGCAGGTTTGCTAATCAAAATCACACAGTTGCACACAACAAAGGGCAGTGGAGTCTTTTGAAGGCATCTTTCTCAGAGCCTGGAGTAATATTAATAGCGATACAAATAATAAATCTGTTCTTTGGGGGATTTGTTTGCATGAACCTCAAATGTCAGTTCACCAGAATTTTGCTAAAGGAAAGAAATATTCACCAAGTTACCATCAAGGGATGGTAACTCTTTGTTCTAGCTGTTTTGTTTTGTTGGTATATGTGTACATGATTGTGTTTCTTCTTTTGTGTGTGTGTTCATGTGTTAGTGTATGAGTGTATGTGTTCTTTTCTGGGTGTCTATGTGTATATGAATGTATCCATGTAGTCTAAATTTTTCTTATTTTTCAATGGAAAAGCAGTATACTTAAATAGTTTCAAATGCTGAGGCTCATATATCCACTCAAAGAAAGGACATTTATAAGTATTGTTTAATTTGTCAAATATATGATACTACCTAAACTTGATCTTATGTTAATCAGAGACTAATATTTCAGACAAAGATAACCACTTGCCCTCTTTTAGTCTGTGTTTCTTATAGTTGTCTGCTATATTTTGGTAATCATATAGCATCTTCTACCTCTTGAGGTTTGTGGAGAGGATAAGGAAAATCCTAGGAATAATTAGGAAAAATCAGTAATTGAAATAATGTCTAATATTATGCTTTCTAGGCAGTCTTCTCTATTGATTAAAAGTCTTACAGATCATGCAATTTTATTTTTATCTTTGTTTTTATTAATTTCTCCTTTCTACCATGAGACATAGTTTTAGTCGTCATTCCTTTCTGTCTTGTACTCAAAGTCTGTCCTCCATGATTGAATATGAAAATACCAGATGTTTCCTATGTTTCTTTTAAAAGCTTGTTCCCTCAATCCACTCACAAAACCCTCAACCCAAAACTTATCTTGCCTTCAAGATGTGGAGGAATAAAGATGAAGCATAGACTGAGGAAACAGCCAACCAATGACTGCCCCAATTTGAGACTCATTCTATGTGAAAGAGCCAACCCATGACAGTATTAATGACACTCTACTAGGCTTAGAAACTGGCACCTTGCATAATTGTCTCCCATGAAGCTTCATTCACCAGCGGATGGAGGCAGAGGGAGATGTAGACATCCACAGCCAAACATTAGGCTGAGATCAGGAAGTCTTGTGGAAGAATGAGAGATAGAATTGAGCAAGTCAGGGTCAAGAACAACAGAAGAAGACCTACAGCATCCACTGACCTGGGTCTATGGGGGCTCATAGGGACTGGAAGAACAACCAGAGAACATTCAGGGGTTGGAAATATCACCTATTTATAGAAATGTGCAGCTTGGTTTTCATGTGGGACTCCTAACCAGTGGAGGAGGGGCTCTCTCTGTGTCTTTTTCCTGCCTTTGGATCCCCTTCCCTCTACATAGACTGTATGGTTGGGCCTCAATGAAAGAGTATGTCCCTAGTTCTACTGGGACAAGATATCCCAGGTGGGGTGGTACCACTTCTCTGAGGAGAAAGGGAACAGGCAATGGGAAAGAGATTTGTAATAGTGGGGCTAGGGGGAGAAGGGTGTGTGTGATTGAGATGTAAAATGAATAAAAAAGAATAAATTTTTAGAAAAAAATATCTTCCCATTTTCTCAGACATCCAAATACTTATCTCCATTCGAGTCATGCTGCTTGGAGAGGATAAGAAGGTATGACATTGCAGAAGGAAGAGCTGTGGTCAGGCTTTGATAGTATAGAGTTGTCCTCTTTCCAGTTCCTTTTATCTTCATGTCTGTGGTTGAAGATGTAATCATCTAGCTTCATGCCTACTGCCATGCCTGCCCCTTGTTGACATGAGTTCCTGGCATGGTGTACTCTACGTGTCTGGAACTGCAAGCCAAAATGAGCTCCTTATTCTAAAAACAGCCCTTGTCAGTATTCTATCTTAGTGATCAATGTTTATTCTCCCAGCCTTCATCTCTACTGTAGAGGGATGTGCATCTTTTGGAGTAAAAATGTAAAATCATGAAAAAATCTAAGATGGAAGCTTTGGAGAAAATTGATTTATCTTACTACACGTGAAGAAACTGTACTCTTGCTATTTTGCTATTTTTTTGAATGTGAAATGTCTTTTACACCATTTTCCATGAGTTTTTGTTCATCTTAGCAGCTGCAGGGAAGGTATTAGTTCCTGAGGGTTCTGACTTGTATGAAGAATTAGTCCTCAGTGGAGCCAAAGCACAGTAGTACTACTGAAACATGCTTAAAAGTAGGAACAGCTGTCTAGATGGAGAAAATCAGTCACCATAGTGTGTATTCCACCAACTCTTTCACTTCTTTCCCTGCTTCTTGGTTACTAGGAGATACAGATCTTTCTCTACCATACATTTATGTTTGAAAATTCTACATCGTCATGAACCCAGAATAAAGCAAGCAGGATGCAACAATCTGAAATCTGTGAAATTATGAAACAAAATAAAAATCACATCCTTTAAACTGTTCTGGTAGGATATTTGACATGGAATCAGGCACTCCAGGAAACATGTCCTGAGTGCTTTACTTTGAAATAATAGCAGAGGATTACTGTAGACTTTTTATCCAATCAACTGCTTACTGTCCACCAGAAGATGATACCATTCATTGGGGATATCACAACAGAAATGTGGGCTGGAGTTGAGCACGTTTCCTGCTAACACGTAAACAAAGGCTTGAAAATATATCCATCCTCATTATTTTGGTAGAGAACTTTTTCAGAATGCCTTTCAGGCTGACTCAAAATTAACAATTTGTAAGAACTATAAGAACATAATTTTAATAGCTATCAGTCAAAATATACTAGTGAGTATTCTTGATAATAATATTATTCAATTAAAAATTTTAATTAAATTTAAATGAAGTTAATGACAATGTGTACTGAACTAAATGGTAACTTCATTTGGATTTTAAAGATGATATGATATTCTTTCCTACTGCTTTTGAGTTTAAGGTTATGTCAGCTATGTCAGGACCAACACATCTGAACAAATAATGACAAAAAAAAACCAAGAAGCAGCAAACACAGCATTTATTGTTATAAATTATGTATTAGGTGTGCCATATGATTACTTCCCTTACCGCCTCTCCTTTGTGTATGAGAAAGAAAAAGCAGTGTTCATTGAACAACCCAACTATGATTTGAATAGATAATACAAGGTGATTCTTTTCTCCATCCTTAAACATCTTGACAACTCAATTAAATTCCTCTTAATAGTGAATAAAGACCCCATGTATAGTCAGATTGAGATAATAATATAATACTATAGTTAAGAAATAAAATTTTTCATAGAAATATTTTTTCTCCTGCATTTAGAGAAAATGTAAGTATTATAATAAAAATGAATTTATTACTTTTTAAATCCCAGTAGATATTGTTTTATTGAAAGTATCCATTAGATTCTTAAAATGTATCTTTGTCTCTGCAATAAGTTACATTATATAATGCATTTAAATTTTCATTGCTAAAATAAAGTTATACAAACCTCTTTCTTGACAAATAGAGTTCTTCCCTAATACAGCTCCATTTGGGCAACCTTTTCCGTGTCAGAGAGTTCTTATGTCAAGCTTTTATTTTTCAGTAAACAACACAGTCTAGAGATAGAAGAGGGAGCAGAGACCGTGAATATGCTTTCTGATTTATCCTCTGTAGATACAGGCTGTTCTTATTATAGGAGTAGCTATTAGAAGGAAAGGAAGTTTAAGGAATTAGCAAAATGTTTGTCTTACAACAAGGATCTTAGTTTTATCCTCATATACCCATATAAAATAAAAAAAAACTAGATAAAGTGATGCATTCTATTAATCCAACTTCTAAGAAGGTGAAAGAGGAGGATCCTTGATGTCTCCTAGCTAACTATGTTAATGAAATGCTGAACTCACAACTTATGTGATATCCTTTCCTAAATATACCACGTAGACAGTTCCTGAGATGCAACACCCCAGTTGGCTTCTGGCTTAACATGAACTTTATCTGTGTTCCATGCACACGGATATATGAACACAAACAGACAGGCATATGGACACACACACACACACAAAGAAACACACACACTCACACACAGTTTCTTCCAGTCATTCATTCAAAGCATATCTAGGTTCTGAGATTGCCTTCAGTAGACTACCAGATTCTGTCACTAAGAGAGATTTGTCATATTTCCTGAGAAGATAAATAGTTCAGTGAAGATTCCTCACTTACATGCAGGTTGACTCATTTACTCAAGATTCAAATCATTCAATCATTTATAAATAAATAGTTATTAATGACCCAGTGCTGAGGTTGTTTTTTGAAGGATAGAATAATGATTAGGGCTCTAGGCCTGTTACCATGGTGCTTATTGTCTTGAATGAAAAACTGACATCTGAAGACAAGACAATATTAACACTCTGAGATGCATACAGATTAGTAAATGAGCAATAGAAGACCATAAGGAATTAACTGCTCTGTGGCTTGATTGACTTTAGTTATTTTCTTACAGATCTGGACAACTCATTCAACAAGCTCCAAACGACAGATAAAACAATGTACAGAGGCTTCCACTGGCTTCTCATGTGAAGCTAGTACTTATTGAAAAGCCCAGACCAAAGGAAAAAGTCATAGTATCTTTATTTGTGGTTGATTTGATAATGTACATAAGTATCATACATTTTCCCACTGAGAACCTCATATAGCTGATAACCACTCTTGGAAAAGTAGCTGAATACAAAATTATCGCCCCAAAATTAGTAGCACTCCTGTATACAAATGACAAATCAACTGACAAAGAAATCTAGGAAACCACATATTTTACAGTAAGCACAAACAGTATAAAATATATTGCAATAATTCTAATCACACAAGTGAAACATAGTACAATAAAAACTTTAAGTCATCAGAAAAATAATTAAAATGATATAAGAAGATGTAATAATATCTTTTACTTGTGGACTGGTAGGATTAACATAGTAAAAATGACCATCCTACCAAAATCAATTTTCAGTTTTAATGTTATCCATATAAAATGACCAACATAATTATTTACAGAGATTGGAAAAATAATTTTCAACTTCTTGTACATTTCTCTCCACACAAAATACAGGATAGCCAAAACAATCCTGAATAATAAAAGAATTGATGTAAGTAGGGTTTGCCCCAATTTCAAGTTGTACTACAAATGTATAATAGTAAAAACACCATGGTATTGACATGAAAACCAGATACATTCATCAATGTATTGAACTGAAGACAAGACAGAAATCTACACACCTATGCACATTTGGTTTATAGAAAAAACAACAACAAAAAAAAAACCAAAAAACAAAAAACAGAAATACAAACTGCAAAACCAAAAACAAACAAACCCAGCATCTTCAACAAATGTTCCTGGTCAAAGTTGATGGCTGCTGGTAGAAGAATCCAAATAGATCCATATTTATCACCAAGCACAAAGCTCTAATCCTAATGGATCAAAATCCTCAACATAAAACAGATACACTGAATGTGACAGAAGTGATATTGGGGAATAGACTTAAAATTGTTGACACAGGAGACAACTTGTTGAACAGAATACCATTAGTGCAGGAAATAACATCAACAATTAATAAATGGGAACTCAAGAAATTGAGAAGCTTCTGGACAACAAAAGATACCAGGATTCAGACAAATCAGCCCCCAAGGGGAACGTTTTTTACGAGCTACACATTTAATTATCTAAATCTAAATTAATATGTAAAATATTTACAAAATGCAGAAAACTAAGTATCAAGAAAACATAACTCAATTAAAAATGTGGTATAGATCTAAACAGAAAATTTTCAATAAAAGAAACTCATTGCTAAGAAAGAAAAAAATGGCCGGGCAGTGGTGGCGCACACCTTTAATCCCAGCACTTGGGAGGCAGAGGCAGGCGGATTTCTGAGTTCGAGGCCAGCCTGGTCTACAGAGTGAGTTCCAGGACAGCCAGGACTACACAGAGAAACCCTGTCTCAAAAAAAAAACCCTCCCCAAAAAGAAAGAAAGAAAGAAAGAAAGAAAGAAAGAAAGAAAGAAAGAAAGAAAGAAATGTTCAACATCCTTATATGTAAGAGAAATGCAATCAAAACTACTTTAAAATTTCATTTTACACCCATGAGACTGGCTAAGATCAATAAAACAAATGGCAATTTGCAACATTCTACAACCACTATAAAAATAGATAGCAGTTCCTCAGGAAGATGTGAATCAATTTACCACAAACCCCAATTATACATTTATTGTACAAGGAATGCTTCATTCTACCACAAACATACTTGATCAACCATGTTCACCACTTCTTTCTCATAATATTCAGAAATTTGAAGCAAACTAGCTGTTCCTCAATAGGAGCATATATAAAAATATAGTTTATGTATATAACAAAATATTACTCAAATGTTTAAAGACATAAAATTGTGAAAATCATAGGCAAATAAATGGAACTAGAAGAAAAAGCATACTGAGTGATATAACCCAGATTGTGAAAGGCAAGTATGATCTATAGTCACTTAAATATGCACAGTAACTGTTAAGTCAATGATAACCAAGCTATAATCTATACAATTATGGATATTATGTGTAGATCAAGAGACTAGGATTGAGGTAAATTTTCCTGGGAAAGTGAAATATAATAGATAGTTTTACATGGATTGATGGATGAATGGTTAGATGGAAGGATGTAAGGATGGATGGATGGGTAGATGTATGGGTGTGTGGATGGATGGATGGATGGATGGATGGATGGATGGATGGATGGATGGATGGAGAGATGGATGCATGGATTCATGGATGGAAGGATGGATCAATGGTTAGTTGGAAAAATAGATGAAAGGATGTATGTGGTGTGTGTGTGTGTGTGTGTGTGTGTGTGTGTGTATGTGTAGTAGGAAGATAAATGTAGAAAGGGAGGGAAAAGAGAGGTGAGAGCCTAAGAGGAAATTCAAGGAGAGAGAGAAAAACATGTAGTATGGAAATCCAATAATGTAGAAGCTTTCAAAAACATATATATAGAAAATTAAGAAAGAAATAGACTGTGATATGGGGTGGGGTGCTGAACTCTAACTGGTAGATCTATAATATAGCTATAATACCCAAGTTTAGAACTTCACAGAAGAGGGGTAGAACAAATGTAATAAGCACAAGACCAAGATTTCTCCTCTAAGAAACTGCTAGGTATGACATAGATGCTTTACTGATGAAATCATAACACTATAACTGGCTAAACAAGACCTATATAATGACAATACAAATTGAAATTCCAAGCTGATGGGGAACATTTTGTAAGATCCCACCCACAGATGAAGAGCTACAGAAAATTATGATGAAAGAGGGAGAGTCAGCCATGTACACACATATACACACATATATATGCATATATATATACATACATATATATGTCCAAACATATTTACATATGTATATACATATGTATATACATTACATGTACATACATAAATACATGTGTGTATATAATATATTACTTGATTATTAAAATCTCAAAAATTAAATCATAGAAGCATTTTACATGGTTTGCTCTTTGTATTTCCATGTTCTTATGTCCGCTGCTGAATATATAATCATCTTAAGTCTCCTGCTACAATGCTGAAGATATTATTGCCCACTTCTAAATACTTCAGCATACAATGGTTAATTTTTATTCTAGATACATATGGACTGTTTCTTTTTAATTGAAATTCCAATCATAAAGAATCAATAAATATACATCAACTTGATTTTGATTCATGTATAAATATTCGTAATACAAACTTCTAACTCAAAATGAAACATGACCTGTCCAGAAAGTTCCTATATATCCACACTCAGTCTAGGTCTTCTTCAGTCCTCACTACCACTTTAAACATTCAGTATACCCTACCTAAGTCAGAATTAATGACTATCTTTTTAATATTGGAACATGGGCATTGCTACTTTGGTTTTCCTTTTAATGTTTTCTTATGACAGACTGTAGTGATCACAAAATTCACAAGAATATCAGCAATTTACATCTATTTTAAGGTGAAAATATGCACCCGGTAATTTATTTGACAAAAGATGCATCTCCAGTTTTGAATTGTAGGAGGTCATTAGTTATTTTGGGTAATAGTGGTTTATCAGCTATCTATCAACAATATAGATTTATCCCCAACCTTTCTTTATGTAATATTCATTATCTATCAGTATCATTTGGTAACAGATTATAACATCTAAATATTGGTAAATTCTATAGGTTGTCATCTGCTTTTATTTCTACTAACATGTTTAATTAAAGAGTGCCACAAATCAGAGGAAAATAATCTATCTTTTTTCATTCTTTCTTTCCTGTACATTTGTACATGTATATGAGCATGTGGGAATGTGTTTGTGGAGGCCTAAGATCATCTTTGAGTAGCTCCCTCAATCACTCTTTACCTTACGTTTTGAGACAGGTCCTCCCTCTCAACCTGGAGCTCACAGAATCCTTTAGGGTAGCTGGTCATCAAAGACCACAGATCATCTTGATTCTTCATTCCCATGCAAGCGTTAAAAGTACATGCCACTACACACCAAATAGTAGTTTTTATATGCATTATGTAGCTTACATCCAGGACTTTATGCTTAAAGAACAAACAATTTCCTGACTGTGACTTCTTCCTAATATAATTTCACCTCAATGCTTGATTCTCCCTTTTAATGATTAGACTCCATAAACATTTTCAATAAACTATTGTATACGGTACAAGAAAGGAATTATCAAATACACATATGCATAGATTTTTGTCTAAAGACAACTATTACTTCAGCTTCAGTGTTACAATGTTCTTATTGAGCACTGGACTTCCTCAATATGTCAAAGCAAGAAAGTACAAAACGATGGCACTTGGCTCTCATGCTGTCCAGAATTATCACTCTTTCTTGTTCTTCTGGAGAAGACAGGTGTCAAGTTGGTTAGGTCTGATGGAAAGAATTGTAAGGATGGAAAAGAAATGGCTCAGTCAAGAGCTATTTGCTGATAAAAGGCCACAGGAATATTTCCCAGTCATTATTTCCTTACTGGATATCAAGCCACAAAGAACTGAAGTAGATTGTGCTGCTGATTTAGATAGCGACACTCATCCTTCTTACTCAGTTATGATAATGTTGATTAGAATTATGATAGAAAGTAAGGTTGACCCTGACTCTTAACATATGTAGAAGCCTGATTATTGAGGATAATGATTATTTTCCATTAGGTGTTTAAATGTCTACTCACTATAGACATTGAGAATACTCTGAATTTCTAAGCAAATATATACTGTACAATTTTAACTATTAAAAACTTTACTCTCAAATTTTATTCATAGATAAATTTTTAGTTTCTTTTCAGTTGCCAGATCCAATATGGAACTGCACATGACTGAGTGAACCTAACTTTTTTCACTGTTGTCTTTCTGTATCACTCTTTCACCAAAATTTAAGAAAAGCAATTCATATTTGGCAGATTCCCATTTTATGTAAATTCCTGTCTTTTTTTAACTGAATAGATAGAATATATATGTATTTAGTCTTGTGAGATGCTTAAAAATTTTGCCTCCCATCATTACAATATTTGTGGACATAATTTCTTCATCTGCATTTGGAATTTAGGCAATTATGTATCCTCTGCTTTATAGTAGCAGATGTTTTGGTAAGCATTAGGATATGTTCCAATTTTTTATACCTCTCCTACCTGGACACATGGTAGGTTTGGACTCTGTCTTTATTATTTAGGGAGGACATGCATTTATCACAGTTGGGGTGGCCTGATCACTAAATGATACATTAGATCTTCCCCAAATCATTCATTTATGTATTTTACAGTAGGTATAGGAAATATTTCAAAGTATATTCTCCATGAGCTGCTACTCCATGTGGGGAATAAACTTCAAGCAGAACTACTTAGCCCTAAACAAGGAACATGCATAGTATGATATAGGCCTATGTTGTTTTATGCCACTGTGATTTGAGAATTTGCATTGTCACATTGTAGGGTAGAAGACTGTGATTAGTACAGATGGGGGCTTAGCTTATAATTAGCTTATAATTGAGAATGGAAAGTGCCTTGTGCATTTAGCCAAAATCAATAAAAGTTTATTTGCTGTTTCTACACAGAAAAAATTAATGGGATAATCACAATTTTTTTCTGATGATTTTATTCAACTATTAAGGTTTTAAGGCTTATTATCTATAAAAAGGACCCTTTATTTTATGATAAAACACATAAGAAAAATACAGTTTTGTACCTTGCCCTAAGTTATTTATTGTCTGGCTTTGAAAACATAAAGTTATATCATGCAATAATATTTTCTGTGCCTGTTTATACTGAGTCTAGTCCCCAGTCTATGAAAATCAAAGAAAGGATAAAGTATATAAACTTCAGGATTCAGATTCCAAAGAGAAATGTCAAGGAAGATACATGAGTAATAGGATAAGCTCTAGCTCTAGATGATAAAGCCATTCATTCATTCATTTAGTTTTATGCATTTAATTAAAACAAATATATTAGTTTTCCCCTTGTATTTACCACTGTAGCCTCAGACAAATTGTCATAATCTAACTCCTTCCATGGCCCCCTTTCAAATGCACATCAACTTTTACTTTGATTGGGAATGTTACCTGCATGCATTCCTGTATAAGTATATAAATTTTACAACATATTGAGCCTATTTTCGTTTTCTTTGTATTTACAGTTAAAGAGTTGATTTGAGCATTCTGCCTTATGCAATCAATAGTGAGAGACATGAATTTTCCATTTCTCAGCAGTAATTAGTCATTTGTAGTTTCTTGTCTGAGGGACCCAAGAAGTTTTCCTCCCATGATGTTAACATATCATTGATATGTACATTAATTTGATATTGTTTATTCAGCCATTTCTAAGAGAGACTGTCCTATGGTTAGATTTTTTAAAATCTACTTTAATAAGAGTTCTTAAATGCTTTAACTTCCCTTTTAGTGCACCATGCTCCAGAGGCATTGGAAAGGGCTAACAGGGCAAACGGGAATTTGAACCTATTTAAAAAGTAGTTCTTTGGGGCATTTCCAACCTTTGAATTCACGATATTAGCAGTTCAGTTCACAAGAATCAACAGTGTCAGCTCGATCCACTTGCAAACACCGTTCATGAATCAGCAACAGCAGTGTTATCCGGAAGAAACTGAAAGGCTTTACAAATCAATCTGAACCAAGAAAGCACAGGAATATCACAAGACGTTCTTTGGTGCATTTCTCTCTATGAAGTCATGAGAAGAAAGCAAGGTAAACTAATTCAACAGCAGCATTGTCAGTGAACACAAGCATCAGCAAAACTCAAGAAAGACCAGCAGAGAGAAGCAAGAAGAACCAATGTCAGAGTGTAGTTGCTTGCCTGTTGTGGTATACATATACACTTTCCAAAAAACCATGTATCCCCTCAAGTGTTCATTCCAGCAAATTATCACATGCCCTTTTCCCAGTCAGCTTCCACAAAAACATCATGTGTCTGTTCTCAGTAACACATACTCACATGTGTATGCTTCAGCACAACATTCTCTCTTACGACAATTTCCAGAAAAACTTAACATAACAAAATTGAGTCTCCACAGAAATTAGAAATTTACACTTCAGACTATTTTATAGCTGACTTCCTGACCCCTAACTCTGGCAATAACAATCTTCCCACCCTGTATTCAGTGATATTCTCTAAGCCAGAGATGTACGAGCTGTGATATAGATATACTAGTTTTGTCTGGACTTCCCATAATCCATTGTGCCTACATTGTGTTTTTCTGTGATGATCTCCGTTTGTTTTAAAAGAAACTACTTGGATTTGCAGTGGGAGCTACCCTTATCTATGTGCGTAATGATATGACTTAGAATGTAGTAAGGAATTATATTGGTCTTGAAAAATTCTGGTAGTAGATTTTCTTCTAAGAACCATGACTATACTAGACACAGGAAGTAGACTAAATTTTAGTATCAAGGATTATTTCCCTCCTGTTTAGTAGTCAACAACTCTAATTAAACAGCTGTTGACTGACACGAAATTGTAAGCCTCACTTCTTGCACTTTTACAGATATTTTATTGTGGTTCATTGATATAGCAGCTGTGTAGGACTATTAATCATTATTCACTTCCTTGGCAGTTTACATAGTATTTTCTGTTACCATGGAATCAAGATTTGAAGAGGCACTGGAAAGGGCTTTGTAAGAAGAAATCTTTTAGGTCAGATTCAGTTCAAACAATCTGAGTCCAGTGTCCTATGTATGCAAAGTCTTCAGCAAGAAGGGATTACATTCAGCCTTTGATAGGCAACAAAGTACAATAGCTAGAGTATATTTTTTTGGGGAGTTTGTATTACCATGTCTAAGCATTGTTAATAAGGTTTCTTATCCTGGAACTGATTGTTTTTATTAGTCTTTGTTTCATGGAGTTTTGATTAAGTTGGTCAGAGGGTGGATGAAGAATGGAAGTCCCTGGGATAGCAAGCTGCTCAGGGAAGCTCTGCTTGCTCCAGAGGACTCAGCAAGCAGTGAGGAGTGGTGTAAGGGAAGCTTTCATGTATGGTTCAGGATCCACAGGTCTGATGAAAGTGGGAGAAGTGGTGGGGGTGGGGTGGGGAAGTGGAGGTGCCCCTGGGAACCCCTTGTAATCTGCTCAGGAAAGCTTTCACTTCCTTGTTTGTAATGTGACATATCTAATATAAGAATTTTAAAGTAGTTTCAGTTTTAATATTTTCTTCAACAATTTTGCAAATATCTGTATTTAGCATACTTTATAATATACAAATTGTTATTCACGGGACAGCAAACTCCACTTGGCACAGACAAAGTTACGATTTTGGGTAAAAATGCTAAGAAAGAAGAGGACATTTTTAGGAAAGGTGATCTCCTCTGGAAAAAGGCAATGCCTCAGTAACCACATGAATACATAGGAAGGTGAACAGTACCTTAATAGTAACAGATTCACATAAGAACTTCTTTCCAAGTTCTTGTCTTTTATTATTATTATTATTATTATTATTATTATTATTGGATAATACAGTGTAGTCACCAATTAACTTTAAAAAGTGACATTTTCATTCTGGAGGGATGATTTTGCCACCATCCATGAAGCCATAAAAAGATTATTTGTAAGTAAGTCAGAGATAAAAAAGATTCAAATGAGTACTATCTGAAATGACTGCCTTAGTAAGTAGATCTCATTACCACCTCCCACACTCATCTTCTTTTGATATGTGGTGTCAGCTCAAATGTGACATATTGTATGAGGTTTAATTGCAGATGAACTTTGCCCACAACTAATGACATTCTCTTGCTTTTATATTTCTGGGAATCTTTGTAAAAGTGGACATAGCCAATGAGATATGGTTATGAGTTCTATAGAAATAATATAAAACCAGTTCTTATGATTTTATAGTCTATTAAAAATACTTTACAAACATAATGTAAAGAAATCATTTTAAACATTTAGCATCAATGCATTGGCTCTGTGTCAGAAAAACTTATCAACATATGATATTGATTTTAATAATACCTACCTCTTTCAAGAAATGTTATAGAGACTTTTGAATGAATCAAATGATAACACATTTAACTAAGATAGGATTTATCAAATTGGAAAGAGTTCTGGCTCTGTTACCTTTGAAAATATGACAGCAGCTGTGTTTGCTTTTGTGTTCTGCACCAGCCACACCTGTGGTTGGTAAGTGGCCTCCATCACTCATTACCTAGAGATACAAATTTTTATAAATGCTACTCCTTTCCAGTCAATTAAGAGATAACAATTTAGTTAATAATTCAAGTATTTCACAAGAAACTTATGGCACTATTTTAAGACACAATGCAACCACACCCTAAAATAAATACTCAAAAGGAAGAAATTAGATGTTATGAATTCTGTGTTTTGAAATATATCAGTGGGATAGAAGTTCTTCATAAAAATAATTTGAGTGGGCTCCATCTTATTTGGTATTCTTGGGTAAGAAATAAAACTAATAAAATTTATAGAGGATATTGAAACTTAAGACATAGTTTCTCTCAAAACTCATAGAAAATGAAGAAATTAAACTCATTGAATAGTTAAGTTAATACGTACAGCTATGATCCATCCTTATATTGCTTTGAGGAACAGTCCCATTCTTCACCTCGGAACCTCTTGGGAGATAGAGCCCAGTGGTAAGGACTCCACTGAAGTTGTCCTGCCCAAGTAAAAGAGAAGAGTAAGGCAGAGAAGGATAAAGAATAGTAGTGAAGGTCTCAAATCTGAAGTGTGGATGGGATGTCTGAGTAGTTGAGAGGGAAAACTGAAGGGAGAAGGAGTGGGGAGTGAGAATTAGGTAGTAATACTAAGCAGGCACAAAGGAGTTTGGAATTCTGGAAGATGACCAGGAGTTCAGATGGGAACTTTCAGGTTTATTATGAGCCAGAGTGAGCAGTAAACGATAAGATAGCATCAGTAATATTTGAGTAAATCTTTCAAAATATGTGTACAGTTCTGGCTCTCACTGAGCAAGTCAACAGACACAGTGTGATCCATTGATGTTGTTGAATCTCTTCTGTAGTACCTGAAAGGTGCTTTAAAACTTAAATATTAATTAATGAAGTAATTAGTTGTATTTTCCTCCTCTAGCACTATGTACTTCCCATCACACTGAGAATGTTAAGTACTACCAGAGAGACTAACTACAGACATATAGTGAGAATTTTGGTGTCTTTGAAAAGCAAATAAATATTATGGGGATAGGTTATCACTGTATCCCAGGTGGATGATATAGTGCTGCTTCAGATAGTCCACAGCAGCTGACTATGATTTGCCTCATGCTCTAGGAAGAGCATGAATTTGTTTGCTACAGTTACTGCAATTGTGTGACATTTTGAATCTGAGGACATTCCAGAGGGTATGTAAATGCTATGGCCCTAAGAGGCAGGGTGGGCTGTTAGTTATTGGTTGGTGGCTATTCATTTCTGTTAGTCCTTATTTGCTAAGTAGTTGTGCACAATGAAGAAAGAATTCAATATAAGGCAAAGATCAAACTTGCCCCAAAGAACTTGACTTTTCTAATCAGTAGGAAGTAGGTTAACAGTAGCATTGTCCCCTTAATCCTTTATCATTCTTTCTCTTATATAATGTTAGGGGGTTGAGAGGTTGGAGAAGGTGTAGAGAAGGGTAGAAGAAAGAAGAACCTACAAAGTAGCCAAACATTGAATACAGACACAAAAAGGAGAGACAGGAAAACCTGAGCAGCTAAGACAAATATTTAAAACAATATTTCAAGCTGAAAATGTTGTAATAAAATGTCAAAGATTAAAGATAGCCTCAGAAGACATCAAGGGTCTTTCTAATTTCATTCTCATTCAAATCCAGGAGTCATTAGGTATAGACTACAAGTTGGTAATGTTCCATTATTTCATAAACATGAGTAGATACAGCTCAGAAATACAAATTGATTTGCATAAAGAATGAACTGAAACTGAAAGCTAAGCCCAAATTTAGCAAACTGAGTAAGTCCTGCTCTGTAGTCAAGGTATGTAGTTCTATGGATGATGTCTAGTCTGCATGCTCAAGCATCCATGCTCTCACTGATTTCAACCCCTAAGATGAGTGCAAGTCTATATAATGCTACTTGTACAGACAAATTCAGGGCTGATGACCTAATATTGCAAAAATACCTGGGCAGGCGATCTTCCCTGGAGAAGTCTATTTATCGCTCCATATTTATTTGTTACCATTTTCCAGAGTTGTATCCATTACACTAGCGATATTATATAAACTGAATGGGGTGTATTTATAATTTATGAATAGGCAACAACACTTAAAGTAAAGAAGATCATGTATTTGAGAGAAATAGCAAGGGTATGGTACACAGAAGAGGTTGTAGGGAGAAAAGTAGAAAAATGATATTATATTAATTAAAATTTTAATTTAAAATATGCTTTACAAACTTAGACAAAATTCCTTGCAATTCCACGTATCTCTGAATTGGATTTCGTTGTAAAAACCAACTCAGATAATTTTTATTTATTATTTAGTCCAGGAAAATTCTTCCAAGGCCACTGTGACACAAGTTTAATCTCTTAGAAGCCCTTTTGGATCAGGCTTCTGGGTTTCATCTTGAGCTCCCATCTGCATTCACTTTGATTTCTCCCTGACCCCATCTGCACATGGTCCTTGCCAGCCTAGAAACTGGTCTGTGGCTCTGGGGTTCTGGAAGCAGAGCCTGAGATGGTAGAGAGGATACTGGGCAGTGGTGTGGGGATTTAGGAGGCCAAGGCCTGAAGCCAAAGAATCTGGTTGACCTGGCTACACAGCAGGAGGACAGAAGAGATGGTTAAGAAGCTGCAGTCTGGAGTTGGCCAGGATGTGTTCACAGTTTGAGAGTTGCAGTCTCATTAGCAGGGTTGAAAGAGTGGCTTCATCTACTGAAGCTTCCTGACAAAAACTGTCCTACTTTCAGAAGTCACAGGAGGTTACAACAGGAAATAAAACTCCTCCCTGGCACTTTAACCAAGTACTTGGCTTCCAATACCAGGAAGAGGACAAGATTGCCCTACCCTGCCCACTAGGTTAGCAATGTTAAACACACAGTTTATTAAAATATGCACATTATTAGAAATTAAAGGAGCTAATTGTGCAACAGAGTTTTCAAAAAGGCTCATTTCTTAGTTGCTTTCTAATTTATATTACCATTTTTAAAAAATTACCTAAAATATATCTTTTGATTTGGTCCAAGGAAAAACAGACTTCTCTGACCTGAAGCTTCTCATGTATCAGTACTAGCTAAGGCACACTTTGTGCCTGGTTCCCCAAGATTCTACATCTATTTTTCTTTCTCATACTGTAACACAGGTTTTATTTTTTTTCCTGACAGAAAATTTTTGGCCTTCTACTTTTCTGAGTTAGAACTTTATCCATCTCTTCAAATCCCACCATAAGTCTCATTTTTTTTTCCTGTGAAAAACCTCTGCTGCCTTCCTGCTACTTTAAGCTTTGAAAATGCAATCTTTGAATTTTATTATGCGACAACCTGACTCATCTTTACAGCACAGTCCTTTATGCCTTTGAGTTATTCCTTCTCACAGATTTTAATCTTCTTTTTGGTAAGGAGATCTATTGGGACATGGGAAAGGCTCCACCCATACAACTCTTCCACAGATATTTGTCAATATAAACCAAAGGCCCACTCTGAATACTTTCTCTACAAATTTTCCTTGAGAAAATATATCTGAGTATATCAGAGTGTGTCTTCTCTGCTCTAAGATAGGATTACTGCAGTATAGCAGAGGTTTTAGTATTTATTTCTTTTTAGAAGTGAACATACTAATAATATGGTGACATTTTTATCTTTATCATTTTGTTATAAAAACAAGATAACCTGGACTGGGTAGATTATCAAGAAGTTTCTTGGGCTGAAGAATCTCTGGAGATCGATGTGGGAAAGCATGGTACCTTGGTGCCTTTTCATGGGAAAAGACCTTTATCTGATAACACATCTGGTACAGTGCACTTTTAATAAGAGACTAGTTTTGGGGTAATATGGGTGTTAACTGATGTTATCAGAAACTCACAGACACACACAGACACACATACATACGTGTACACGTACACACATGCGTACACATGCAAACAAACACACAAATGCATATTTGTGCTTAATACTCTTCAAGACTGATTGCCAGATTATCATTTCTGTGAAAGAGGAGAGCTAAAATATTGCAAAATAGAAATCAAATTTTCTTGCATTTTTCTTAGTTGTCCTAATAGCAATTCATTTTCCAATCTGCAAACATTTTTATAGCAATCAGGTAAAATTTTTTGGAAGATATAAATAGAATATAGCTTTCATCAACCCATGTGGATGACATCAGAAATAGTCTGAGACCTATGGCTCAAAAAGGCAATTTCTAAAATGACTACTGGATTATTATACTCTCTCTCTCTCTCTCTCTCTCTCTCTCTCTCTCTCTCTCTCTCTCTCTCTCTCTCTCTCTCTCTCTCTCTCTCTCTCTCTGTGTGTGTGTTTCTGTGTATGTGTGTGGAGGGCTGTAGCTTATGTGTGAACCTGGGTCCTATTGGGCTGAGTTGTGGATCCTGTGTGTCTGCTCCCCCAGGCGGCTCAGGGTGGGCAGAAGCATGGGAATTTGACTGAGTTCATTTCACATGGTATGAGACAGACACTCGGCTAGGGGAAGCAACTGAGTTCCACTCCGGGTGTGGGGAGATCCCAGTCTGAGGTCCCCGTGGGGACAGAGCTCTTGAAATGAGGGTCTCCGTGCCAAGGCAGCTGGCTAGAGACCAACTGTTCTCAGACTTTGGGCACCCAGGCGTCACTGGGGACCAAAGAAGGATTGAGGTGGTGGGGGCATATGGGCTGTACCAGCCCACAGCCAAAAAGGGAATGGGGGAAAAGTTCTGGTGGTGCCCCGTGGGGTAGATAAGACTCTTGGTCGAGGCAATTCACTTGGCTGGGTCATGACTCGCTCGGCTAGCTTGCTTGAGTTGACAGACTACCATGGCTGTGGAACATAGAGAAATTCTCCACCTGGAGATTAGGCGATGGCTCATAGGTTGAAGGCCCCCTCTACGATTCTCCATGGTGGGCCCCAAAGACAAGAGGAAGTCCGTGGTTTTAAAAGTTTTATTGTCACAGCAGAAAGTGGATGAAGCTGTACCCTGTGTCCTTAGGATGAGCCTGAAGTTAAAAACTTTTTGCAGGGAGGAGGGTCTGGGAAGAAATGCTTAATTGGCTATGCCTTCTGCCCTTTAGGTATCTCATTAAAATGGAGATGTCTTGAGACTCTGTGGCCTATAGTCATGCCTTCTACCTGTGCTATGTGACACAAACCTCTCTATGGGAGGGGCTGTAGGGGTGTTGTCCTATGTGCCTGAAAAGTATGGATCAATGGAGATCTTTGGCCTCATGTCAGGAGCCTGGAGTCTGGGAGCATGGTGAAATGCATGCCATCCCTTTCAGGGATACCTATTGGCACTCCAGCCATCTCTAGCCAGTCCTCGACTAGAAACTATTCTATCCTTTCATGGTCTACTGTCACACATGTGTGTGTATAAAAGAGAAGGGAAGGAGAAAGAGGGGAGGGAGGGGAGGGGCAGAAAAGGAGACAGAGAGGAAGAGGGAGAATTCTCTCTCTCTCTCTCTCTCTCTCTCTCTCTCTCTCTCTCTCTCTCTCTCTCTCTGTCTCTCTCTGTGTGTGTGTGTGTGTGTGTGTGTGTGTGTGTTTTAAGTACATTGACTTTGCATTATGGTTTTTATTTTTCTGTCAGTATAAAACATTCATGAAATTGTTAACAATTTGAAATATAGCCAAAGAATAAAGTATATTTTATTTTATCTGAGGTGACAGCTATCTATTTTCCTTAAAAGGGACACTTAAGAGATGGACCAAGCCACTTTCCCATAGTTCCTGAGACTATAGTGGACACTATCTCTTGGTATATCACATAGAGCTTACTTATGTCTTATGCTTGTCACTCCTTAATTAACCATGAACCTTGTTTTTAAAAAGAATCCATGTATGGAAAATAGTATATTTGCTAATCAGAAGATCCTTTGACATTAGATAGTTACAGAATGTTAACTAATTAGGGGAAGTACATATAACAAGGACAGAGTCATATATATATGTTAGATTATAAGATACAGGTTAAACTTGTCAATCAAATATATATATGTATATATACATCACAACGAAGTCATACTACCATGATGATTACAAACTGAGCATGAGAAACTTCAATGACTTTCCCAATTTTTCACCTGTGCTCTCTGACAGATGAGGAGAGACAGCACAGCTTCACTGTCTGATCTAAGCCCTTAAGTGTTATTACTTTTGTGTACCTCCCTCTTTGCTACTCTATAGAGGAAAATCTTGTGTTTTCTCCTCAAAGACTTGTCTGCAGAAGTTCACTGGTCTCCATTCTTCCTGAAGCAATGTCTCAGAATTTGAAATTTATAACAGCAAGAAATGTAACTTCAGTTTGTGGATAAGAGTAAGAGCATTAAAATAAGAAGAGCTGCCATGGACAGAGGCAGGTTGACAAATGCCACAGAATGAAGGAGAGATAAATGTTGCAATATAAGAAAAGTGAGAGACTACATTCTGATTTGCTGGGTCATATCCTTGGCTATGGAAATTTGTCAGATGTTGTGACAGCTGTGTCTCATATTATAACTTTTCAAATTTGCTATTGTATTTGTGTAAGAAAGAATCCATATACTTCATCTTCATACCTAAGGCACATGTATCAATAAACGTTCTAAGGCAGAAGACACTTATTAAGCTACTTTGTGAGTTCACAATTCCCTTCCTTGAGTATGTGCACATGCATGCATGTGCACTCACATATAAACACACACATACACACAGTGCTTCTTACAACATAGTCCTTGGACATGAATTAGAATGGGTAAAAAAAATGATAGTTTTTACTAAATTGAGATGATGTGGACTAGGAAGGGGTGCGATGCAGGGTGCTGCAGAGTTTCTGATACAGGCAGTATCTTTGTCTCTTAGATTGCTCTGTTGCTCTGTTTAATGATGTCAAATAATCTCAAGTACACTTTGATGTTTGGTAACCCACAAATATCTTCTGAACAGCTTTGATGTTAGATTCTGTAAAGCCTCTAATTGAAGTATAATTCAGGAATCCTGGGAATTGCTACATGTCCCTGCGAGCTGTCAGAAGACAGTATTTAAGAGAGAGAGAGGCTGCCTCTGAAACACCAAGTCAAAGGAGAAACTGACCTTTGCTATTTGAGATGAGTAAATCAGCAGGCAAACTCATTGTTTCCACATTTGTATTATTGAAAATATCAAAGAACAATATTTTTATTATGTATTTGATTAAAATTAAGATTTATAAATGGAAACAAAAGCACACCTGGACATCAGAATGGACAAAAACTGGAATTGAAAACTTAAATGACCAGAAAAAAAGAGTAGGATATTTCAATTTAATGGTCTCTTCATCATTTTGAAATCCTGACAAGGAGGGATCAAATAATGTATGCTTATCTTTGTCTTCTATGAAAAAAGGAGTATGTAAACTTTAAACCTCCATATACATTTCTGACACCATAGATGTAGGAAACAAAAGGGACCATTCATCATATGTAGGACAAAGCAATTGTATTTAGGCAATATGTTTAAATATTTCTATGTACTGTATAGAAACTCCTTAGAAGGAGGAATAAATAAATAAATAAAATATTAATAAACACTTTCCGGCTTAAGCCCAGAAAATTAGACCTAAAATCAATCTGCCATACTATTAAAACTCAGATAATGAATTCAGCTAAACTCAAGTTGTATATATTTCAACAAACATTTGTAAATTTAGAGTAGACATTCTGAATCTCTACTAGATTTTTTAGAGTAAAGCTTATAAAGTTCAAAAAGAATCATAAAGTATATACTCAATAGGCATGTCACATTTAACCATTGCATACTTAAGGATTTGCTCAATATATTTAGTTATCAGAATGTTGTGAATATAGCCACTCCCAAAGGTCATAGTACAATTTTATTGGAGAAATAGTTAATCCCTAAAACTCAGGGTTAAAACACCTGTTGGTCTTGGGAATGTTAGTGTTGAGAATATGTACTGGCACAACACCTTGGAAGATGATTTTAAATTACTCTGCATATTTCAAAAAAATTTACTTCAGTTTAAAACACTCAGTGGATCCAGCTTTGATCTTACAAATGAAGATAACAAGAGCATAAAGTAGTGAACCAATTCCTTCTAAGACAAAAGCCAAGGACCAGTAAAAGAGCCAAATTAAAGCTGGTCTAATTTCAGGTCAGACCATTTTCTACTCTGTTAGTTCATCCCTCGCACTTTTGAAAAGCTTTGGAAAAGGAAGGCTTTCATGTTTTGATAATTAGATGAGTCTAAGTTAATGGAAATATCATTCTCCCTGTCCACTAATTTGGTAAGAAAATCAATGGTCAAGAGGCAGAGAGCAGAGAGCCTTGGCTATATAACATTCCCCCCCCTCTCTCTCTCTCTCTCTCTCTCTCTCTCTCTCTCTCTCTCTCTCTCTCTAAAAATTAGAATGAAACAACGAATCCTTATCAAATCAAGAAAATTCGAGGGCGCTGAATAAAAGTATCTCCAGTACTGATGTTTGTCATTTTTGCCATGTGGTACAAATATGAAACAGGTAGGAATATTTTTGTTATTAATAATATTTGTATGAATTATCAAGAAATACCTTTTACCTTCCCAGAATAGTCTGTTCCTTCATTTGATATAATATAAAAGAGAAGTAAAAATACTTTTCTGATCCCAACAGCCAGTAAAATTTTTTGTATTCTCCAGGGTAGGTGTCAGTAAAGGAGCCAAGACTGCAACAGAGAATCACGAACTCTTCCTTAATTGTTTTTAATTCATATCAAGTATGTACCCTTCTCTGGTTCCATCTCTTATAAGAAGATCAAAAACATACAGGCAGATGTATGCATTCATCCTTTCAACCCTGTAATCCAGAAGAGAAAGGCACTCAACCTTTTCATCTTCATATCTGGATATTTATTTTTTCTCAAATTTCTTTTATCTGAAAATTACTATCTCCTATGACACCATGGTCTAATTTACAAAGCTTTAGGTTCATGATAAAATTTACCTCAACAAAGGCATGCATTCAAGTGGCGCATTTGACCATAGACTTTCAGACTCAACAGGGTTCAGTAAGGGCTAGAGCTGGAAGAGAAGGTTTTAAAAATAGATTGATAAAGAGACTGAAAATTCACTGAACAGACAGGATCTCTGCATATGTAGAAAAAGACATTTTAATCAAAGGAAGATAGTTATCCCCAGAGACCTTCCCTGGATATGATGTGTCTAGGGTGGATCTCTTACAGTCACCATGTACCTGTAAGAAGGGCATGACTTTCTCAAATGAAGCCATATAGTAGAGAACTCATCTGTGAATCTATAGGCAGAACTTCTTTGAACTGATATAGTTAAAGCATAAAATTATATGGTTGGCTGCTTTACACAATTGCTACGGTGCCCCTCACACTCATATTTACAGTTCTGGGAATGTGTCTCATCTGTGTTTTTCTGATGGAAGCCACCATTTCCAATGGCCACAGAATAAAGAATATCCAACACCTTTATTTGGAAACAGCATTTTAGCGATAAGCATGTCTGACTGGAATAAATCCAGGATATAACATAATTACTTTCTGGGGTATTCATCCCCAGACCATTACAGAAGAGCCCATTAACAGAGAGTTGGAAGGGCATCATAGTCAACCATTCTTTCTGCTTTCATTGTCCCATGAGCTTCACTTAAACAGGGCTTTAAAGAGATGAACTTGGATGTACTTCAGCAGACCAATCTCTTCCTACCAGGGCAAGCCAGGTCATTTCCCTATTTTGGTGCTTAACCTAATTTGGCATTCTCCTTCATCCTCTTTTGCAAACTGCCTTTACCACCTGCCTGAAGTGGAAGAACAAAGCTCATGCCAACAGAAAGGGGCATTTTCTGCAAGGCTGAGCTAACAGGGCAACCTTACATTATCTTTTCCTGAATAAAGGGATTTTTTTCTAAAAGAGAAGGTTAAGAATGTACTTTTTAAAGTTATTTTTAATGAAACTCATGTTAGGTGGAGAGCAGCCAAAGAGGTAGATTTCATATACCAGGGCAATGACAGTGCTCTGGAGAACCTAGGAGCAGAAGGGGCATAAGTAAGGAAAGGCTGAACAGAGGGCATAACACTGTGGGATATTTTCTGGAATGTAGGGTTCCACTGTAGTGAGCACAGTATTTTCTAATGCAATGAAAGTCATGCTACTAACCATGAAGAGTGACAATAGAACAAGCCCTTGCAGCCAATCTGCAACTTTACAGCTCCTTCATTCTGTTCCTGAGACTAATTTGAGTGTCTTCTATATAAAGACTATAAGAGGATAGGGCTGATACTTCCAGGGCCTCTGCAACACCTCTAGTTTGTGCTTAAAGTGAACTAGAACTCTAAACTAGACATGGATTACCTTTGTAAATCCAACTCTTGTCTATTCTTTTTTGCTTTCCTTCTATATAAGATCTCTGTGGCCAATTAATTCTATTGGTTAAATTCTATTGGTTAAATGACTACATATATCCATGTGCTTTTTCATAAAATTCTTCTCTTTTATGTCCTGTTCTTCTCCCTAAACTCCCACACACTACTTCAGTGTATCTACATTTCTTTGTTTTATACATATTCTACCATCTATTGGAAACAATGACATTCTGTGAGAAGCCTGTGATGCAGTTTTAATGAGGAAAAATGAAGTGATTGATTAGATTGGCCTTAAACTCAATGGTTCAAGTCCGTATGAAAAGGGAAGGTGGCACACTGAGTGCCACACAGGGCAGAACACCATGTGATTATGGAGGAAGAGATGAGTGAGATGCCTACAGGACAAAGAAGCCAAGGATTGCAAGAAACAACAGAACATACTAAGACGTAAGGGAGGACATAGCTTAAGCTTAGAGCATTCAGGGGAGCAGGATTCTGCTTTCCTCTTAATTTTGGACTTCTGGCTGCATAACTGAGTCAATTGCTGTTCGTTCCAGACACCTGATGATTCCTTATTGCACCCAATGATAACTTAGGGTTGTAGGAAGCTGCACTCTGTTCTGAATGAGACAAAGGCATGAATTTCAGAATACAAAATTTACCACCTGCTTAAGATCAGCTTTGGCCACAGAAAGTCTCTGTAGACAGTTTTAAAAATAGAACAGTTTCTCATTTTTCCAGGATGGTTTTGGTGTGATCCTACTTGAAAGGAGGGGACTGAACCCAATGACCTTTCAAGATTTTCTCTATCCTTTGATACCAGGATTTTATGAACCCTGCTCACATGATAATCTGACCTAGCTTTACTTACGCATTTATATTTCCAGGACAGAACAGATCTTTATCCAAAATTTATATATATATGAAAGCAAATACAATTCCTCTGGGTGCCTACTCTCTTATTTTTATACATACACACTAAACTATAGCTATTCTGCTCATACCTGCATATTGTTCTTATCAGTCCCTTCTGAAGTTTGCCTTTCTTTTGTCTGATGGTCACTATCGAACATCCTATTAAACTGATTTGGAGTTTAAAGCATTTGATTGTATATGGAAATTTATTTTAAAATTAAAATATTGATTATATGTAGGTGAATTGCGGTAATAAATAACCAAAAATTAAGCTGGCCTTTCCTTCCTGAGCAACTATTCCATATACAGTCACCAAACTCAAACAGTATTCTGGATACCAAGAAGTGCATACTGACTGACAGGAGCCTAATATAGCTGTCTTCTGAGAGGATCTACCAGAGCCTGACAAATACAGAGAAGACGCTCACAGCCAATCATTGGACTGTGAACAGGGTCCCCAATGGAGGAGTCAGAGAAAGGATTGATGGAGCTGAAGGAGTTTGAAACTCTATAAGACAAAAAAACGATATGAACCAACCAGATCACCCAGAGCTCTCAGAGACTAAACTACCAACCAGGAGTACACATGGAGGGACCCATGGCTCTAGCTGCATATGTAGCAGAGGTTGGCCTTGTCAGATATCAATGGGAGGAGAAGCCCTTGGTTCTGTGAAGGCTTGATGCCCCAGTGTAGGGAAATGCAAGGGCAAGGAGGCAGGAGTAGATGGGTGGGTGGGGGAACACCCTCATAGAAGCAGGGGGAGGGGAGATGGAATAGGGTTTTTATTGAGGGGTGGGAAAGGGGATAACTAAATTAATAAAATAAATAAATAAAGTAAATAAAGAAAATATCCAATAAAATATCGGCTTCTGGCTATTATAAGTAAGGCTGCTATAAACATACAGGTGCGTGAGTCCTAGTTATATGTTGGAGCATTTTTGGGGTATATGCCCCGTAGTGGTATAGCTGGGCCTTTAGGCAGAACTATTTCTAATTTTCTGATGAACCACCAGATTTATTTCCAAAGTTGTTTTACCAGCCTGCAGTCATATCAACACTGGAGGAGTATTCCTATTTCTCTACATCCTCACCAGCATCTGCTGTCACCTGAGTTTTTTGATCTTAGCCATTCTGACTGGTGTGAAGTGAAATCTCAGGGTTGTTTTGATTTGCATTTCCCTGATGACTAAGGATGTTGACCATTTCTTTAGGTGATTCTCAGCCATTCAAGATTCCTCAGTTGAGAATTAGTTGTTTAGCTCTGTACCTCATTTTTAATAGGGTTATTTGATTCTCTGGAGTCTAATTTCTTGAGTTCTCTGTATGTTTTGGATATTAGCCCTTGACCAGATGTAGGGTTGGTAAAGATCTTTTCCCAGTCGGTACATTGCCTTTTAATCCTATTGACAGAGTCCTTTGCCTTATAGAAGTTTTTCAATTTTATGTGGTTCCATTTGTCAATTGTTGTTCTTTGAGCCTGAGCCTACTCAGCTATTAAAAATAATGACTTCATGAAATTCACAGGCAAATGGATGGAACTAGAAAATATTCTGAGTGAGGTAATCAAGACACAAAGGAAATATGAGGTATGTACTCACTGATAAGTAGATATTAGCCCCAAAGCTCAGAAAACCCAAGATACAACCCACAACCCATATGAAGCTTAAGAAGAGAGAAGACCAAAGTGTGAATGCTTCAGTCCTACATATAAGAGAACAATTTAATCACAGTGGGTAGAAGTGTGTAAGGGAGCTGGTGGGGGAAGAGAGGAAGGGGAGGGGAAAATGAGGGTAGGATCAAGTATGGGAAAGGACAGGAGAGAATACAGAGGGTCAGGAAATTAAATAGAAATATGTATCAGTGAGGGATGGTAACCACTAGAAAGTTCCAGACTCCAGGGAGGCGAGAGACTCGAAGGACCCAACAGGGATGACATCAGAGAAAATACCCAACAAAGGGAAGATAGAAACTATAGAGACCACCTCTAATAGATAGGCAAGGACCCCAGTTGAGAGATGAGGCCACCCACCCATTCAAAATGTTTAACCCAGAATTTTTCTGGTTGAAAGGGAAAAACAGGGACAAAATAAAATGGAGCAGAGACTGAAGGAAAGGCCATTCAGAGACCGCTCCACCTAGGGATCCATCCCATCTGCAGACACCAAACCTAGACATCATTGCTGATGCCAAGAAGAGCTTGCTGACAGTAGCCTTGTATGGCTGTCCCCTGAGAGTTTCTGACAGCTCCTGACTAAGACAGATGCAGATACAGTCAGCCATTGTATTGAGCCGGGGACCCCAATGGAAGAGCTAGTGGAAGGATGTAAGGAGCTAAAAATTACAACCCCATAGAATGAACAATATCAACTGGACCACCTCGAGCTCCCAGGAACTATACCACCAACCAAAGAGTATACATGGAGGGATTCATGGCTCCAGCTATATATGTAGCAAAGGATGGACTTATCTGGCATCAATGGGATTGGAGTCCCTTAGTTCTGTGGAAGCTTGATTCCCCAGTCTTGGGGATGCAAAGATTGGTGGGTTAGGAGTGGGTGAGTGGGTGGAGGAGCACCCTCATAGAGGCAAATATGAGGGGGAATCAAATGGAGACTTTGTGGAGGACAAATGGGGAAGGGGGATATCATTTGAAGTGTATACAGATAAAATGATTAATAAAAAAAGAATAATGTTATTTCTAAATTTTCCCCTCTTATACTGTTGACATCGATATACAATTCTTATCCCATAAATCTTCTGTTTGAACGCTGACTTTTCTCCAATAGCACTCCATGCTCCTGTACAGTACTTGCTTTCCTTCCTGTACTCCACTGTGTCTCTTCTGTTTTGTTCATTCCAGGCTCACTTTCCCTTCCCAAAAATCCTATTTTGGAAGTTGTTACAATCTTCCCATCATTGGCAATTTTCTGTTTTGTCCACTTGATCTACTGAAACAAACCTCTACAAACTGCCTCTTCATTGGTGTCTTTGTACAAGAATTGAATTGTGTTTCTTTATGAGACTGAAAAGCAACCTATTCAACAGACACTTTCCCCAGTGTATAAAACCAATAAATTTGCATATATCCACCTGGGAGAGGATGGCTTTCAGTTGTATTTAGCAATCATGATTCATGTAGACTTTGCCTGAAGCAAATTTCCAGGTCGATCACATCTGTATTATCCATTGCTATGATGTTCTCATTTTAATTATATGACAGACCTGATTTTATTTCATGGCTTAAAGTAACAGAAAAATCTGAGATCTAAAGAAAAAAAAATCTCACGCTCTCCTCAACACAACCTGAAGTTTTTATGAGAGAAGTGTGAAAAGGGGGAAGAAGCTATTTCCCTAGTGAGAGGAGTCCACCAAAAAGTTTATAAAGAGAGCAAAGTCCCCTCAGGCAGTAATCAGTGGTCACACAGCATCTGACAAGCACAGCGGAATTTTATCTAGTGCTCCAGGGCTACTCTTAGTTCTGGTCAATTCCTTTACTAACTGGGATATGAAAGGAACCCAAGTGAAAACAGTCCAGGGCAAAAATAAGCAAGTTAATGTAAAACAAACTCATTATATCTGGAATATTAAGGCTTTTCCATGTCAGATTTTATTCTCTTTGCCCTAGAGCCCTTGAAGTTCGGAAGACTCATTTAATGTAAAGTCAAAATAATATTTTCATAATGCTCCTTTTAGGTGTAAAGTTTTTGTTACACTGAAACTGAAATGATAGTAGCCTTGAAGCAGTAAAGTAAATGGAGGAAGGTCTATAAAAATCTAAGATGGCAGTCCAATGCTACACACTAATAAGCTTTCTGGGGTGAAGATGGTCTTGCATCTTACCTTATTCCTTTCTGCTTCATCTTGAAGCTCTCATTCTATAGTGGTATCTCTCCCCAAACTGTTTTTCTCCCCAAACAAGAAAAGTCCCACTTTCAGGCTAATTAGGATGGTGTATAATTAGGTCTGAGCCTGTAGGAAGGGATTAATCTCAGTAAAATGTGTAGGAGATTCAGTGACTTCTATTAGCTGCACTCTGCTTGCCAACTTTTACATATTATTTATTTTTATTGTGATGCTTCATTTAATATGACACTTCATGCCACTGATTTCATTTTGTTGTCTTGGTTAAAGTAAATTTCCAGCCATACGTTCCTCCACATACAAATTTTCTGGTATAAATAGTCGTTAAATACCTCAATATTAAGTCTGGGGATGAGCACATTTTCAAAAGCCAGGATTATTTATCCTGGCTGACCACATATCTGTGTCACTACAAAAAAGTTTCATAAGCACACTGTAATTAAGAGGGTCTGCCAGTGCCCTAAGGTACAAAAATACAAGAGTTTATGAACACAACTTCTTTCTAGGGCTATATAATACAGACAGCAAGAAAACACTCAATAGCAACTTGACCATTAACTTGGATCTCATATGCACCATAAAGTGGATGCATAAAGAGGAGATGCATACGTTCCCTTTAGAGGAAACTACTTTCTCTTTGAGTCCACACAAGTCAGAAAAGTGACTCAGGAATGAATTTTGTTTTTAGTATATTAAATCCCTTTCTTACAGTTTTATAACTGTGATTGCATCCCTATGATTTAACCAGATGTTCTGAGACTGAGACAGGCTTCACCTTTCTTTGTAACCAACCTTAAGTGGAGAGCTTTTTGTTTTGTCTCCCCACCATCAACAGACCAATATTCTTCATAAGGATAATTGTTCCTGAGAACATTTTCTAATCTTTTATTTGGAATTATTAAATTATCAGTTTTAACTAAGCAATTGATTATTCACAGTATATAGTGTAAATGAAAGTTTGAGAGCCCATGACTTTTCATATTCTACTGGTGTGGGACATAAAACCATGCCAGGAAGTTTGGTAAGGTAAAAGCACGTTTGGACCTGGACACTCAGTGGGCAGACACCTGAAGCATAGGTGACTCCATTTCACCATCTGTAAAGTGGAGTCAGTAGAGCAACTCATCTCATAAGGCTGCAGTTAGCATTAGCGAAGCAATGTTGCCAATGCTCATAAAACAGAACTTGTCATGCTTTAAGCATTGTGCTTCCAATGTTCTTAGATCTCATCTTTGATACCTAGTAATATTCCAAGTCAAATGTCCATTTAAATACGTTACTGTAAAGCCTTGAAGTCACACGTGGTAGAGGAACACCTCTCCAACTCTGTGCCAGCATGCTGCAGAGGGCTATGCAGCAATCCAGAATACAGAATAAAGTCTATCAACCCTTTACAGGTAATGTCTTTTAAGACTGAAAATAATTTACAAGTGAGTAAGTATTAGTCTGTTTTCTAGACACAGTTCTCAGAGACATGATAAATAGCAGGCCTAGAGTTAAATATCTAGGGAGTCCTAAAGACCACGGTGTTTGTATTTCACACTCTAATAATGTTTGCTGTATGTGGGATTACTGCCCTCCCCAATATATTCTTGATGGTCTCCACTTGACAGAGAAGACAAGAAGGATTAAAATTAGTAATAAAGACAGAAATGAATATGTTAAACAAGTCCCTCTGGTGTTATCCCTACAGATCTAACCTCTGGAGGTTCTGCTTTCTCTCTTGCCTTTGATGCTAAAGTGTATCTTCTTTTATTTTGAGCTTTTAAAAACTATATTTTCTTGTGAAATGTAAAATGAAGTGAGAACACTGTTTAGCTTATAGCATAAATAAAATGTCCATGTAAGTTTCTTGATTGTCCCTGCCTTTGAACCTGATTACTGTCCAAATGTCCTGACTTGGCTTGTGACCACCAAACCTGGAGAGATCAGATAAAGGAGACAACTGTAATATGACCTGTGTGTATTTAAATCACTCCTCCACTTACTAAAGGTCATGCTTCCTAAGCACTTACAAGAAAATAGTCATCCATGCTGTGTGAACTAATTGCCATGATAAGATTTCTTAAGTTTATTAGTTTCCTTACAGTTAGGGTTGATTGTTGGATTAGTAGCTAAGAAGGAGCTTAAGGCTGATCCAAAACAGAAATTGTATATATGTGTTGATATATGTGTTGTGCTGAACAGTGTCCAAAAAAATGTTGAAATTAAGATTTTCATGTAGACATAAAAATCAACACATGAAATCTTGATGTTGTGATGTAAGGAAATCTAATGTATGTTATTGTAAGCTTGACTAAAACTTCAAAATATGCATAATTTATGAAATACAAGAATTGAATCAAAAATCAGTACCAAATAGCGCCAGTGTCGGGAGGAAGGTTCAGGGAAAATGGAAATGGACTCTGTTTTGGCAAGGCGTTCTGCCTGTCAGTGCCCTACAGGCAGTAAAGAGGGCACATGTTACTTTGAATGAGCTTAAATAGGGTCAATTGAAAAGGTTGTGGTACTAATTAGTTTGTTTCCACTAATATGTTTTTATCTCCAGTTTCTTCTTTTTGACCATAATTTAACTTAGATTCCCCCCTCCCCCCTGGACCACAATATAATCTTTATGTCATAGGTTGCTACCAGATTGTGTGTGTGTGTGTGTGTGTGTGTGTGTGAACCAGATTGTGTGTGTGCGTGTGTGTTGAGATGGGTGTTAATTTTTGATATAGAAATCTCCATTTTTCTTTGTGGTAAATTTCATAAGAAATGTCAGTCTAAAGGATGCTTAAATACTTCTTGATGTCTATGAAGACAAACCAAGGGGCTGGAGAGATAGCTCAGTGTTTAAAATCACTGTCTGCTCTTCCAGTGGTCCTGAGTTCAAATCCCAGAAACCACTTGGTGGCTCACAACCATCTGTAATGGTATGTGACATCTTCTTAAGGTGAGTCTGAATACAGCTCCAGTGTAGTCATATGCATAAAATAAATAAGTAAAATCTTGAAGAAGGAGGAGGAAGAGGAGGAGGAGGAGGAAGAGAAGAAGAAGAAGAAGAAGAAGAAGAAGAAGAAGAAGAAGAAGAAGAAGAAGAAGAAGAAGAAGAAGAAGAAGAAGAAAGAAGAAGACAAACAAAGCAGTTTGTACCAGATTCGCCAACAGCTTTGGTACTCACTTTTCATGTTTCCATATTTGCCTGAAAGTGAACTTCCTTATTAAACTTCTAAAACTGGGAAACCTGAATGCCAGGAAGAAGCTGGTTTTCCAAAGACGGTAACTATAGAAAAGATCAAAGTGGCCAAGATGTAACAGATCAAAAGGTTTAATCTTTATTTAGATTATAAAACTATAGACAAGGCAATGATTCAATATTTTCTGTGTATTTAATGAATATCTTCTGAATAGAACAATTTAGTATCACCCGTGATTTAAGTCACACAAATACTGTGTGACAATCTGAAATGATATGAGGACCATTATTATTGGATTAATGTTATTAAAGACAAGTATTAAAAATAGAGATTCACAGGCCGGGCGGTGGTGGCGCACGCCTTTAATCCCAGCACTTGGGTGGCAGAAGCAGGCAGATTTCTGAGTTCGAGGCCAGTCTGGTCTACAGAGCGAGTTCCAGGACAGCCAGGGCTATACAGAGAAACCCTGTCTCAAAAAACCAAAACCAAAAAAAAAACAAAAAAGATAGAGATTCACAATTTTAAAAATCTTAAACACTAAGCAAATACAATGCTAGCTCATCTGAGATGAACTTTTGGAGTTTATGAAAAATGGTTACTCAAAGAAGTAAAATGAAGCTTGATTTATGTATAATAATACATAATATTGAAAAAACAGAAAATGATTCAATAATTTCAGAAAATCAAAAACATGGACTAATATAATTTGTTAAATATTGATTATGGTTTTCATCTTGAAGTCTGGATACATTTCTAAACTGATTTGTGTAAAATACATCTTATATACTTATAGTATTAAAGTCAATGTACTTATTTTCTAATAATTTTAAAATCATTTCATTCATGTGTGTGTATATATAACTTTAACTCAATGAAAATAAATTCCTAGTGGAAATTTTATTTTCTAAATTGTCTTTATCAGTATACTGTAAATAATCAGTATCAAATTCTTCAAAGTTCTATATTATATGAAGATTTTGTTTAGAAATCATGCTATATGGTTTTAGATCCATGGGCATAAACAAAAGTGGAGATTCAGTCCTGAACTCTCCTCAAAGATAGAGCTTGCATAGATAACTACAGTATCAAGCAATTAGTCAATCATTATTCACAGTTTGGGTTACTTTAGCAGAAAACAAGCAAACAAAAAGACTCACAACTAGAATTTCCAGGCTCTCTTCCCACAGGGAAGTAGCTCTTTAGTTACATCATAAAATCTTATTCTTAGCCAGACTCTCTACTGTCTCTGGAGTCATGGAAAAGAGAAAGATTCCTTTAAACAATCCTTATACAAAGCTCAGAAAAAATTTATTCTGTAAAACAAAATTCCCTAACAGTTATGTGACTGAGAATGTATATATACTAATCAGTGTGTAAACACTGATGTCTCTTTAAATTCAACCCTGGAAGCTAAGTTATGCATGAACTTAAAGCATTGTATATATTTTGGGATATGAAGGAACTCTGGCTCTGGTAGGGGACACATACTGGTCATCCAGCTGGAAATCTCCTTATGATGTTTAAAGATAATTTGCAGGAAAAGATAAGAAGAGTACTTACTGTCTTACAGTTAAGATGAGCACACATTAAATATTTGATATGTCTCATATGCAAAACAGCTAGATACTATGATCTGCTCAAAGAAAGATCCAAATAAAGTGCAAATTTGTGCTAAATCGGAAGTAAATACAAAAGGTTCTTACAGAATGGAAGACTATAGTGGGAGATATTGGGATACATGTACAGTATTATTGCATAATATTTCACATAGCATGTATAATGTATCATGATATACTATTTATCAGAATGAATAAATAAGGTAAAAATAATGAACTACTATAGACCTAATGAGGTTCTTCTGAATTAGAAACTAATTTGTGGTATTTTTGCATTTTGGCTGTTGCTTTGATATGTTTTGATTTTTTAAAGCAATGTATTTATTAATACAAGAAAAAGAAGTCATTTTCTATTCTACATGGGTTACCTGCAAGCCAGCACTCAAGTAAAGTATCTTCAAGAACCATGAATGCTAGTGATTAGAATTGATACATCTAGTTGAGCAACAATCCAATTTTCCATTTTTGGTGACATAAATAAGTTTTATGTTCAGCAATCAGGCCTTATCATCAGATTGTAGAGGGTAACCAATAACCTTGAAATTTTCTATGAAGTTTTTTGTTGGGAGAGAATGGGATATATTTGTCCAGATTCAATAAAAATAAGATTCATTCTTGATATGGGAAGTTTTACTTGGTGGTATAAGATATATAGTTGGAGCATTGTATTTCCAGTAATTTAGTTACTCCACTTAAATTCCATAAGTATCAATTATCTATCTATATATACATTGATATATATATATACACATATATATATATATGAAGATTTTACATTAGTAGTTTTCTGTACAGTATTTCAAAGGCTGTTAGCCATTCTTATTATATTCCTTTCTTTATGTTGTTTTCCCATCTCATTGTACTTCCCTATTCTCATTTCCTCTTTATCTTTTAACATCATGTTCTTGTCTTAGTTAGGGTTTTACTACTGTGAACAGACACCATGACCAAGGCAAGTCTTCAGGGCTGACTTACTGGTTTGTAGGTTCAGTCCAGTATCATCAAGGTAGGAACATAGCAATATCCAGGCAGGCATGGTACAGGAGGAGCGGAGAGTTCTCCATCTTCATCTGAAGGCAAGTAAAATACTGGCTTCCAGGCAGCTAAGATGAAAGTCTTAAAGCCCATACTCATAGTAACACACCTACTCCAACAAGTCCATACCTACTCCAACAGGGCCACACCTTCTAATAGTGCCATTCTCTGGGTCAAGAATATACACATCATCACAGTTCTATTTCTCATCATTGGATGATACCCCACAGTGGTTTGTCCCCTATTATCTATCAAAACTCTGATTTTTTTTCACATTCAAACACACATATCCAAAATGTAAAAATTAACACTGACATTAGGAGAAAACCTGAAATATCTGTCATTGTCAGTGTCATAGTTGCACAAATGTTATGAAGTAAACTATCACTTTTTTATTATTAAACTTAATGCTCACTTCATGAGAAGGAAACCAGAGATTACATTGCTAAATTGATGAATACCTGAGAGTAGATAAGTCGCGGACCCAAGTGAAAAGCATACGCCAAATTTCTCCTAAAGAAACACAGTAATAAAGAGATAATAATATATTTCTGTACATATATGTTAATGTATGACTCATAAAAGACTTCTCTTACAGACTATGATAATAAACACAAAGATTCACAACTGGCCACTGTGAAAAAATGAGAGACTTTGATATGCTTAGCCACAAATGGGATGTCTTTAAATGGGATGTCTTTATCAAAATCCTCTCTAAAGACATATATATATATATATATATATATATATATATATATATATGAAAACACAAATATATAAGAGAAACACAAGGCGAATGACTTCAAGCATCATTCAGACACAATAAGGCTGATGGAGACATCAACTCACAGAAGCTGTGACACCATGCAAAGGACATGTACAGATTCAAACCAGACAAAATCCTTGCACTGAAAAACCAAAGTGGGCACAAACTGCCAACCTCTAAGACGTGATTTGTATTTGTTACCTACTAGTAAATGGAAAATAACTTTTCTCCAGTTGTGTGTCACTGATTGTATCAACCACAGTCTAAGATAAAGCCCTCTCCAGAAGTAGTTAGTTCGCCAAAAATAGAATTCCTCCTCTCTCTTTGTCTCACTCATTACTTATTATTTTACTTTGTCTTCAATTTCAATTGTTGAAAGTGGGGTGGAAGCAAATATAAACTTGGGAGGGTAGGGAGGAAAGACCTGGGGGAAATTCAAGGAAGGAGAAAATATGTCAAGATACTGTTGAATGCAAATAGTTTAATTAAAATATTAACTAAAAGAACATGAAATTTGCTCCTTGAATCAAGCACTGTATTTCAGAGTTTTTTTCTCACTGACTCAATATATTTTCTTTCATATAAATAGAAAGTCAGCACAATTTGTTTGTAGGTATACCGTATTACTCTTATTTAGGTTTGATTCTGCCATTTAACCAGTGTGATTAGAGGGAATTTTTATGTAACTGGTAATAAATGTTGGCCTTTATTACTCATAGTCAGCAACTTGATTATCACGGCCATAAACACCAGCAACGTCCCGTGTTCAACTGATATACCTTGATTTTTTTTACCCTAAGTCAACTAACTCCTCCAGTATTAAACCACCCAGAAGTATGGAGTGTATGAACCTGCTCTCCTTACATTCATCATTAAACAGTAAGAAGTTCTAGAATAACTACTAGCCCAGGAAAAATAGACTGAAAATATTGATGATTCTACATGCTAATGTAAACCAAAATTGTTGATGAGTTGGTCTCCTTCTTGCCTTGTCAGAAAATTGACCTGTTTTTGTGTTCTCAAGCGAGATTGCTTCATATTTCTTTTAAATTTCTATACTCAGGTACTAGTACTAGGTGAAAACTCAGGATTTTCATTACAAGGGCAAAAAACATAGCTAGACATAATTGCCACCTATCTGTATAATTTAAAGTCTTCAGGTTGAAAGAATGGACTGATGTGAACTGTGAGAATGAGCAAGAAGGCAGCCCAACTAAAATTTAGGCAAACATATTCAAGACCAGTCAGTCCTCCTTCAATGTCTATCTATCTGTATCGGTATCTGTATCTATACCTGTACCTATACCTGTACCATCCCCACCCTTTCTCTTGCTCTCTCTCTCTCTTTCTCTTTGTGTTTGTTTTTCTTAGTTTCTTTCTTTCTCTCCATCTCTAATATCTTTTCCTTCTTCTCCCAGCCATATCTTTGTGTTTGTGTTTTCTCTGTATACACTTTCAGTTCTCAGGGCTTTGATTTTACTTCAGAGTTGTAAGTTACAGGTTAGAATATCATTACCAATAAGCATCCCTCTAAAATGTTCAGCTGACTATTATAATAGCATAATAGCAATTTGACACATAACGCCAACAAGGAACTACAAACTTTGCCCTAGAGTCTTACCTAGATTTCTAGAGCAAAGATGCAAATAGTCTGGCTTTTCACAGAAAACATAAGATTCTGCTTCCAGCAGGAGAAGCACTGAGGGTAGACAGAGCTATGCACCATCTCTAATTTGATTTTTGATGCCATGATGGAATGGGATATTTTCTTTCCTTCTATCAGAGGCCACCAGCTTCTGTGGCTTACAATTCCCCATGAAATCATGGTGTATTTCTGTTTACCTATCAATTCAAGGTGAAATTACCTCTCATAATGAAATAAAAGGAGATTGAAATATTTGTTTATAGAATTTTTATTTTCTTCCATATTTTATTATTTAAAAACTGCAGTTCTTTCCCTGCTTAACCTTCCTCTATTATCAGCTAAAAGAACATAAGTCTATTTGTGCACATGCCTGTTTTAATTTGTTTTGTTTTGAGGTTCATATAATGCAGCTGGCTTAAATCTTTGTATATTGCCCAGTCCTCTTGCCCTTCTCCTCTTCTGGAGTGGAAAACAAGTATGTTGTAACATGTTAGAGAAGGTCTGGATAGCTTAATATGACCCTGAAATAGGGATGGTGTGAAATAGGGAAAGTGCAGTCTAATTGGTTTTTGGAGCAATTACACCATTACATTAGTCTTAGAAGAAAGATTAATTCACACATTCAGCAGGACCTAGTGTGTATTCAAACTTGGTGAACTTCTCCATTTAGCTCGGCGTGTTCTGACTAGAGAACATGTGATGCTGAGTGGAGACTCATTGATTTCAATTGTCTAGCACAGAATTAGATAGGCTTATCTGCTCCTATGGACATAGTCATTTTGATTGGTTGGTTGGTTGCTTGCTTATTTATGCATCCTTATCTCTGATAGTCTTACTGAGACTTACAGTGAGTCATCTGAATCACCTGGGGACTCTGACTTCTAACTCAAAACTTCCAAAATGTCCACAGGTTCACTCTGCATCTGGGCAGTAAGGATGTGAGGAGGAGGACGAATGATGCTGTCCTTTACAAAGTTACTCTCTCACTGGAGGGGAGTTACGTGCTATACTGCATCAGTGGGGAAGCATTCTGATTGTAGCTTATTTACAAGTAATGAATCTCAAATCACTGAGAGTGACTCACAAGTTTAAGATGAGAGAATGCTATAACAGACTAAAAATGCTTCAGGGTAATGTTGATTAAATATGAGTCACTGCTCTACAAAGCAGAACTGAGAGGCTAGGAAGGGAGCTGCTAAAGCAAACAGGGATGAGCCAGCAGTGAGTGGAGAGAGTCCTCCATCACTGTAGCTGTCTGACACTTGAATCTGACTTGCTATGCCACTATGGCTCTGAGATGACTGGCCCTCTAAGATTCTTGGGAATAGTTAAGTGTCACAGATTGTGCCTTCTTAGAACAAGGGGTGAAAAATAAGACCAGCTATAAGACCAGCCACAACCAACTCACTTAGCATGCTGGCTGATGTCTAAAGGATAGCTTCTTTTTTTAAAATTGGCGTCCAGAATGGAAGTCATACTAGACAGAACTTAAAAGCCCCACTGAACATACTTTTTTTTTGTTTTGAATGAAACAATACTTGGATGAGGAATAACATCTTAGCCTGTTTTCTCTTGCTCTGGGTAAACATTGATTTTCTGCACATCAAGCAGACAGTATGATACCTTAGCTCATTATTTTGGAATGCTAAAATCTTGGAACTAAGGTTCAGAGGCTTTGGCTTCAACCTCCTGCCTGCACAGTAACATGGATTACTTTTTCCCCTCAGGGCTGTATGTTTGCTATAATTTACAAGTTGAAGGCTCATGAGCTAGGGCTATGTCTTACTCAGGGTTCTCTTGGTGACATTATGACCAGGGAAACTGTTATATAGAAGCTTTAATTGGGGTTTGCTTACAGTTTCAGAAGTTAAGTGCATTGTTAAAATGTGAGGGAGCATGGTGACATGCAGGTAGATATGATGCTAGAGAAGTGGCTGGAAGTTCTATGTCTGGCTCCACAGGCATCAGGAAAAGAGACACCAGTCCTGGCTTGGACATTTGAAACTCCAAATCTTCCTGCCAGTGACACTTCCTCTAACAAGGCTACAACTACTACAACAAGGTCATACCTCCTATTCCTTCTCAAACTGTTGTTCTCCGATGACTAAGCATTCAATTATACAAGCCTATGGGGACTATTCCTATTTAAACCATCACAGGCTTTGTCCTCAGTGGGATTAGGTCTATATATGGTACTATCCAATGTTGAATCTGATTAGAAATGGAGCAAGTGGTGTGTGTGTGTATGTGTGTGTGTGTGTGTGTGTGTGTGTGTGTGTGTGTGTGTGTGATGCTGAGGCAGGAGGATTGATTTCTGTAACTGTATAGGTTTTTCTAAACGTGCAAGCCTGAGCTCTCTCCAGTGTCTCCTCTCACATCTCTACACAAGACCTTCATCTATCTCTTGTACACACTGAGAGTCCAACCAGTTCAGCATCACCTCTCCCCAGAAATCCAGGCAAATCTCAATGTGACACTATTTAATAACCAGTACAGTGATTTAACTAAACCTCTTTGCTTAATAAAATGTGAAGTCTCTGATGTTTTAGGAATACAAAAGAAAAATCAGAAACTAAACTGACTATGGACACCAACCAAGATGCTTTTGGTCACAGAGTCTCATGGGCATCTATGTAATCTGCTGTGGGGATGGAAGTGCACACATCCCCTTTCTGTCCTGTAATCTGTCACCAGGATGTATGGAAAGTAATAAAAAAATTCAATAAGTTATGGATTGCTTGCTTGCTTTCCTTATTTTTCTTTTTCTTTTTCTCTTTCTTTTTCTTTTTCTTTTTCTCTTTTTTTTTTGCCTATAGTTTGTTGCCAAATAGTTGAATGAATTGTTTGAGTTAATAAGAAGTAAGTATACTAAAGCTTTCTGGGAAAAAGAACATGAGTAAGCCTCTCACATTCCATCCACACTGCCCGTAGCACTGTTACCAATAATGCTTGCTCACCTCATCAGGCAGCTACTTGTTTTTCACTAGATCCTCACTGGGGACATCACTCTTGTTTGTGGATAATTATGATAGAACATTCTGCAAAGTTAATAATCCTGAACACTCCAAATCCTTTGTCCATTTGGGGGTATCCTGTCTCTATTGTTTTCATCTTTAAAAACCAATTTCCTTAATTTTATGTTTCCATTTGTCTGCCTGAGTGTGTGTGTCTCATACCTTGTTCTTGTAGGAAGCTGGGGTGATCAGAAGAGGGACAAGACTCCTAGAACTTGAAAACATATGGTTGTAGCTACTTTTGAGGTGCTGGGATTTGAACCCCAGTCCTTTGTAAGAGTGCTAAGAACTCTTAACACTGAACCTTTTCTCTAGTTTTCCAATTTTGCAAGTAGAAATTGAGAAAAACAATCTTATACAGGACACGACAAACAAAGAATGTTTGAATCAATGACCAAATTCTCAACTTTGTTCCTCATGATCACTTGCAATAATGAGAAGGGAAGGAGAGGAGGGAAGAAGGAGAAGAGAAAATGGAAGATGATAGATCAGAGAAAATGCACCAAGAAGTGGCACATCTTGTTAAAATGATCAAAGTTAATTGACTACAACTGTGATCAGTGGTTACTCCACTTGAAATACATCCCAGTGGTTAGAAATAGCAGCTTGTTAATGCAGAGGATAAATAGGACACTCTGAAACCATCTGTGACACCACTGAACACTCTGCTTTCTAATCCCTGGCTGTCTCTACATGGATCAGAGCAGCTAGGCTTGTTTGTTGTATAGTATTTCAGGCATGTGAAAGAGTTGAGTTGTGTGCAGCTTCATTTGTAATATGGCTCTAATTGTTGAGCTACAAACAGGTCCTGCATCAGGGGCCTTTGGCTCCCTGCCAGCAACACTTCTGTAATTAGAACTGAGTGTTTCTACTGAGGTGAAACAAAATATCTAATAGGTCAATTTAGATCATAAATATCAGTGCCATCCAAAACCATGATTGGCAAAGATATCAAGTCAACCATAGATATATATTCTAGGAATTAAGTCAGTATGTCAACCACTTATACCTGGGAGGAACATGAATAGTTCTCCAAGGCCTTGACTAGAAACAGAAACCAAGAAAAGTCCATTTGCTAGTTTGCTGGAGACCACAGACAAGGAAGATCTTATGCATTATAGACATGCAAGATTAATTTTTGTTAATTAGTAAAAAAAAACCTAATATCATTTCACATCCCAGATTGTAGTGCAGTTAAAATATGTGCTGTTCTTTCACATGAGGTTTCTATATTCGTCTGCACGATCAGTGGTGAAGCATAGTGGGGCAACTCTTTCAAAGGAAATGTGTGAGAAGTAAGCAGAAGATTTTTTTTTTTTTTACTTTAAATAATGTTCTAAGTAAGCTGATACTGAAAGCTTCCTTAAATAGACAACATCTACCTGGCACAGATCTGGAGCTTAGTAAACAAAATACTTTTGGGCAGAAGTACTCATAGCATGGAGGTCTTGCTCCATTCGAAAATCAAGTTACTCAGCCAGTTATTCTTAGGGAGAATGTGCTTAGCCTACTTTTTGAGAATTCAAAGGCATTATGAAAATTGTATGGGTAATTCGTTAGTGAAGAACATTATGGCCATTTAATAATTCCAAAATATCTTGTGGATACTCTATGGTGGAATAGAAGTTTTAACATTACAAAAAAATAGGAATTTGTTATTTTATGTGAAGGGTATGAAAGAAAAAATAAGGAGACAGGATCAAAAACCTAGAGAAAGGCAAATAGATGGTGTCTGCAAGCATCATGTAGAAATTCTGTACAATAACTGCAGATCAAGCACTGAGGAAGGCCTGGGCAATGGCAAAGCAAAGTGAAGGCCATGTTCACAGCACAGTGACCTTAAGTATATTTAGGAGTAAGTAGTAAGTTACATTCAGTCACTGAAGATTGTATTTGACTATAAAATGTTAATAGCATTCTCTGTAGCTTAACAGAGAATCTCTTAGAGCACTCAATGCAAAGTAAACACCACCTAAATAGCAGCTATACTATTTTGTTAAGGAATAGGTACAGGAACATAAGAAGTCTGTGAGTGTTCAAAAAGACACTTTTTTTTTATTTCAAATAATTTCAACTCATGGTTGACTGAATACACTGATACTGAAGCCACAAGGATGTGTGTGTGTGTGTAAATAATCAAAAAGATATTGATGATTGCATACTGCATTAGTAACTTCTAATGAGCTCATTGAGGAATATTACACACAAGCTATAAGGGATGTCCTCTGTTCTCCAAGCTGTCATGCGATGAGCATGAATGAGCTTAAGTACTGGCTCTGATGTTTCTTTTTTGAAGATGAATATCAAAAGAAAATTAATATTGAGGAAGAAATGTCCAAACAGACACTGATGAAATTCTTCTCTTAAGGGGAGGAACACAATAATACTTCATAATGAAAATTTATTTCAGGGTGTAAGTTGACACAATAATAACCACTAATTGGTAAGTGGCTTGAAGCTTACATTGCAACAGTTTGGTGAAATAATGACATTTTATTAGGTAATCGTGGAGATAAATAGGTACTACAATGTTATCTGTAGTCAGGAGGATCAGAAACCTAAATATCTTTCTGTCAATGCATTAGTGCCAATACCATAACTTCTAGTTCAGGTGTGTAGCTGCTCTTTTTTTTTTATTAAATGGAAAAAAAATTAATTTTTTCTAATTATTATTGTGATATTTACCTGACTATTCTGTCAAAAGAATTACGCAAAATCAAAACTTGAAGAAATGCTTTTGGTTCCCATTTCTGCTATTGACTTTTATACTTTCAATGTGGGACAAATCATGACTACTTGACCCCTTGCTGTGATGCTTTTGTTTTCGAAGCTTGATTTTCAGTGTGAAGATGTGTGATGTGATGGAAGATTTGGGATGCGACATCTACATTTATGTAACTGAATCCTGTACACATCAATTTCCAAACTCTTCTGAACTCCAATTAGCTTCCACAAAAGCAATTCTGTTATATTAAGAGACCCTGATCACAGGTTCTTTGACATGCATCATGCATGTGATCTTCTAAAGATAGCTCTGCCAAAGGAATATCATTTGCCATGAAGTTGAACAAATAGGGGTACTTAGAGTGCCTACTTAGTTTTTGTTTACAGAATTTGCCACTTGCTCCAGAAAACATATGGTACTGGATTGCGAACCAAAAGTGTTATTTTGGGTTACTCAATCAAGAATCCTTCATTGATTATGGAAATCAGTGTGGACGTTTTGAAAACAAATAAACAAACAAACCTAACAACAACAAATAAAAATATTTCTTTATAAAAATTCAGCTTTAGGTATTTTGTTAATAGCAACAAAATGTGGACCAATTCACCTGTCCTGAGATCAGTGCTGATGCTTCTGTTGTGGAAATTCTTGTAGGACTGAGTAACTTTATTATAGTTTCTGATTATTTGTAAGGAGGTGAAAATTACAGGAAAAGATCAGGACCCCCATCTGAATTAAAGCTAGTAAACTCACAGGACTGAGTTTAAAAAAGAGCCAGAAGGCAAGTCAGCTAGGCCGTTCCAGGGACTGACTTACTACAAAGAATAGCAGAACTACAAATACAGGTTGGTCAAGGTATTCTGGGAAATGACTGACCACAACGGACTAGGTTAAGGTCACATTCCTGAGAAAAATGTGTGCAGGAGGTTTCCCACTCCCCACCCCAGTTTATGACATGTGCAAGATGTTTCCAATGCCTCACCTTGGTTTATGGCTAACTGAATAATAGCTTGAAAACTTTTCACTATTTACTACTGTTCCACTTTTTGACTTCCCCCTTCACCCCCCTGGTTTGTGGTTTTCTCCTTTAAATACCCCTTCCTCCCAAGCCTCTTGGCCGACACTCCTCTGCCCTTGCATGGGATACAAGTCTCGACCCAGCACTGACTTTGATTAATTAAATCTCTTGCTATTGCAACAAGTTTGGTGTCTCTTGTGGTTGTGGGTGAGTCGCATCTTCTCTAGACTTGAGTGAGGGTCTCCCCTATCCAGGGGTCTTACATATTCAAACACGTTATTATACTACAAAAATATTTCAATAGTGAATGAGCATTCATTCTGTTTCATTTAGTTTCAAACTATACAAAAACTTCAATTTGAAATTTTGGGCATGTATCTGTGTAGTGTATTGTGTGACTGTGTTATTGGGGCTTATTATCTGTAGAGTATGTTATTCTTAATAGCATCAAAATTCATAAGCAAAGACTATCAGAGAAATCAAAAACAAGATACATGTTTTTCACCTTCCACAATTCCAAAATCAGATTCATGAGAATTCATATGCAATACAGTGGTAAACAAAGAAACCAGAAATTCTTTGTGAAACAATCCCCTTTCTGATTTTACATTTTTTTTTCTTGACACTTTTATCTGAAACTTCAGTTCTGAGCAAATATCTCTTGGAAGAAAGTACAAAGTAACAGAGAACAAAGCAATGCATCTAGCCCATACAGATGCAAATTTTCATTTGAAATATCTATTCATGTTGTCTCATATAGCTGACATTTATTTTTATTGCTTCTTAATATTTCATCACATAAATATATCACACTTGTTCACCCATTTGGTTTTACATAGGTTATTGCATCTGTTTCCTGTGAAAAACTCCAAGAATTAAAAATGCTTGAAGAAATTTTCTAAACAAAACAAGTGGCCCTCTGTTGTGAGCCAGGATTATTCTATGGGTCAAATGATGGTCAGGTCTTCATCCACTATGGAAATCACTGTGGAGACTTATCTTTAAAAAAATAACTGAACATTAAATTATCATATAATTCAGCTATACAACTCATAAGTTTGTGCTCAAAAGCTTGTAAGCCAACACACTGTTTCAATACTCATATATTCTGTATATTGCTACACTATTCACAGTAACCAGAAATTGAAACATACTATGATGTCCACCAGCAGAAGTGTTTATTAAAAAAAGGTAAACACACACACTCACACAAGGACAGACACACAAACACACACACTACATATAAACATGTACACACACACACACAGAGTGTTGTCTTTATCTATAAAGTTGAATAGAATTATGTCACTTGAAGAAGTATGAATAGACCTAGCACCATTATGCAAAGTGAAATTATATAAACTTAGAGAAATGTATCACATAATCTTTCATATCCAAGTTTGAAAATATAGAGACTAGGGATATGAATCAGTGGTTAAAGCACTTAACATTCAAGAATGAAGATCAGATCCTCAGAATCCATGTTAATGAAAAGTAGCTTTGAAGGTATACTCGTAATTCCAGTCTTAGGAGAGAGGCAATGATGTCATGATTAAAGTAACTAGAAAAAAAAGCCATTTCTTCAAACTCTGAGATTAAGCAAGAGACTTCCTCAATGAATATGAAGAAGGGTGACCAAGGAAGGCATTCAATATCAACTTCATGTTTTCCACATACTTGTCATGTACACAAATAAGAATATACTCACAAAACTTTAATCATGTAGACCATGTATGCACACCACACACAAACTCACATATATAGATGTATATATAAATATATAATATTTAAATATATAGATAAATATAGCTGTGCATGTGCCTGTATACATCAAGAGACAAGAAGGTATATTATAAAAAAAGAATCTTATGATCTTCTAAGAAGTAGATAAAATAATGAGTATGTACATGTGACAGAAGAGCAGAAAGGTGGATTCTTTCTGAAATAAGAAAGGGACTCAACCACAGGGAAGCAAGAAGCATGTAAAATGACAGGGCAGTGTGAATGTGAAGAAGATATAATAATATATAGATATTTAAATGCCACAATGAAACCTAGTATATTCTGTACAAATTTAGTTAATAAAAAACTAAGATATATACATCAGTTTTACTAGAATATGTTAGACTACTGTCTTACATGGCTGTCAAACTATTATGCTTTTCACAGGAGAAAGAACTAAACGATTGCTCATCTGATCAAAGTGCTATATATTGAGATAGTATTTGTATACAGTGTATGGGCACTGCCCCTAACTTAGTGCTATTTTGGATATGAAAAAGGATAGAAAAAAATATCTGTATTGTGAACATTTGATTTTCTTTTTCAAGAAAAAAAATGAAATTTTAATACAGTTTTTTGAAATAGTATTTTCTATTTATTTAACTTAATTTTTCATAAAGGTCTTTCTTTATTTTATTATATTTTCATAAATAATTGCAACCAACCATTATCACTTCACAACATTTTTCTTGCTTTATTAAATTGTCTTAGAACACTGACACAATTTTTTAATAATGATAGTGCTGGGAAAATCTACTGTGTACTATGTGGAAGCATCACCTCTCAATAAAAAGCTAGTTGTTAATAAGCTAACGCAGGAGTAGAAGGCAGTACCTCTGGCTGGAAAAGAGTCAGGTGGGAGAAAAGGATTGATGGTTTTGTGTGCTTGTTTGTTTGTTTGTTTTTAACCAGGATGAGGAGGAGATGGACATTAGAAGCTGAGAAGAGGAAATCAACCATCTAGATGAACTTAGAAAAATCATGAACTTTTGGGGAAAACAGCTTAACATGGTCTAGGCATTTATTAACAAGACTAACCCTCTGAATTGTTATTTGCAATGACAAAAAAAGTTTTAAATGATTCCCAAAGCATGTGCGGGCACACACACACACACACACACAGACACACACAAAGTGCACTGTGGCCAGTGGCCAGTGGGCAGCCACTGGGGAAAGCAGAGGCCTATGAACAATCTGTAGAGCAAGAGTCCTCAGGAGCCAGGCCCACATTGGATACTTCCCATAATTGCACTCATGCTGTTCTGGGAAGCCATTGCATTGCTTGACAGGAGGCAAAGCTAGCACTGTTGCCTTGGGAATAGGAGCAGCCCAGTCAGGGCTGACTGAATCCCCAGAAACCCAGCATGACAGAGCAAGTGGGCTTGAGATTTGCAGCTAGTGGTGAAGGCCTAAAGCTACACTGAAATGCAGCTAGTGAGAGGTGAGATCAGGGCCAGAGGAGCAACCTACAAATCCAAGCTTATGGGGCAGGGCCAGCCACCAACACCAGTTGTTAGCTAAACCAGAGAAGGACCAACAGAGACAACAGGCAAAAAAAATCAAATTCCAGACACAGGGCTGATCAGGTAAATATCTTTGAAATTGTGTTAAATGCATGTGTTTGTGTGTGGAGGGAGAGGGAGAGGGAGAGAGAGGAGGGGAGGGGGAACGGGAAGGGGAGAAGGGGGAGGAGGAGTGGAGGGGAGGGGAGGGGAGGGAGAGGGAGAAGGAAAGAGTCATAGAGAGAAAGTCTCTGAAGGAAGGAAAGAATTAAAATCATTTTCTACAGAAAAAAATGGAGAGAAATACAATGACACAACGCATCAGGATCTCATGATTTTGTTTCACTTAACAGCATACAAATAATTTTTCAGTAATAATTAAATTAAATAATAATTTAGATTAAGATCTAAAGAAGGCAGACTTAGATGAGGTAAGGACTGGAAAAAAATCCTTGCTAAGTTATAAACAATAGAAACAACATTAAATAATCATTTGAATTATAAAGAAATTTTAAAAGAATCCAAGGTAAAGCTTAACCATACACTATGTTAAAAGATTGCCAAAATGCAGGCTATATGTCTTATAAAACCTAAAATGATTTTTCCAGCCTTCTTAAGGTAAAGAAATGGAGATGGAAGAATCCATGACATTATGAAGAATTATGATGCCAACTTATAGAGGCACAAGATTTTAAAAGATTTAAGGAAATAGCAGTAACCTATGGATTATACTGTTCAAATGTAAAATAGATAGTAATTGGGTCATGCAAGATTATGTAATTCCAAAAGATTGGAGAGATTTGATGACAGCCATCTTAGAGCCTGACTCTCAATTTCATTGGCTAACATAGTGCTAATATAAGGCTTCGATCTGAAAACAAAGAAATAGCACTAGAACCATTGATAGTGACAAGGATCAGTTATTAGGTGAAGGTCCATATTCTGCATTGAGATTACAGATTAGAATTGATGACGCCATCCTAGAATAATGCCATGCTATAGCCTTAAGTGTTTTGGACAAAGTTGAAAACAGGGAGAAGTTGAGTCATTTACAAAGATCAATAAACATTCAAGTGAATTTTCCAACAACTTTTTACCAAGATTGACTATAGCCTTAAAAATAGCAATATCAGATCTAATTGCTAGACAAAATTTAATTGAATCTTTCACTTCTGAAAATAATAATTCAGACCGTTAAGGGCATGCCCTAAAGGACTCCAAGCAAAGAATTCCTAAGGATAAATTCTATAATAATTAATGGAAAAAGTTTCCTGCAAATATAGAAGATGTGGAAGAAACAGACATAAAGCTCATTTTATGTAAGTGTAAATCATTAAAGGCCATTGAGACAATTCCTTAATGTCAAAAATTATACTAAGGAACTTCAACTCAAGACCCAACAAAAATCAACATCAGCCATTTCTTTCCTGAACAACAATGAATGACTATTCTGAAAAATAACTGAAAAATTCAAATCCTGACAGGACAAACAGAGCTACTCAAAACCTAAATAAACTATTTAACAGAGATAGAGAACTTCCTATGAACAGAATAAGAGATTCTAAAGATAGAAAACAAACAAAAAAACAAAAAACCCCCAAACAAACAAACAAAACCAGATATTTTGGCAAAATACTATTAATGATAATAGATTAAAGTTAAAACTTCAGTTAGAGCGAAGTGAGATTGAAGTATTAATGGCTAGGTGAGCAGATGTAGCTATAATATCACAAGATTCCTAGAATCATGGTTAGCTACTTCAAAGTGTATCAACACAGATCTTAGGAATTAGGATATTGTCTCAGATAAAACAAACTTTACAATGGATTATATACACTGAACTAGATTGTAAAATAGGAAAATTAAGGCCATATGTTTCTAACATATCATGTATGGGGAAGAAAACGATTGGAACAGTGACTAGGATTGACTAGCATTCCTAAAGCTAAAGACAGGGTGTAAAGATGTGGGGAAAAACTTACAGGCCGCAGCTGTGGAATCCCAGAGGGGCATCCACATCCACGCTGCAGCGGCAGGCCCCAATAACACCAGGAAGTCCGTGGTTCCAAAAGGGTTTATTGTCATGGTGGATGGTAGATGGATTTAGATGTACGCCCATAAAACTCATAGCAGTCCCGATTTAAATAGGGTAGGAGAAAGGGGGCGGATGGGGGAGGATCTGCAGAGGCATGCTTAATTTGCTCCACCCTCTGACCTTCATTAGTATGTAAATCACTAGCCCTGAGGCATCTAGTCACACCCTCTACCTGTTTACTTTGGGAGGGGCTGTAAACCTTTGGGGACTAGACTGCTTTTCAGGACCCTGGATTCTGGGGGCGCACCGAACTCCTGTCGGTTCTCACACAGAGCCTTGGGGTTCTAGGCACCTGCCCAGCCATGAGCTAGAATACCCTTTGACAGTCCCACATAAAGAGAGAACATTTCCTAATAAAAAAAATAAAATAAAAAGTTTTTGAAGATAGTTACAGACTGTCTAAGCTGTCCGTAAATAGGATGCAACAGAAGCTTATTCTTCAACTTTATATGAGGAGACACTGCTGGGACACCACAAGCTACCTGCCACTAAAATATCAACATGATAAACATATTTGGGTAGAGCAGCGTCCTATGATGAAGCAAAACTTGCAGGTACAAGAAGAGCTTATCCAAGAGCAGCTGGATGTGCAACATATATGAGTCCACCAGCCCTTGGAATCTGCCTATATTTGACATTAAAAAGAAATCCTGAAAAAGGAAAATGTTAACAGTTCTGAGAGCAATCAAAACAAAAAAGTCATTCAGCCAATGGGTTTTTGTTTATCCTGTAATGCCATTGCATTCCTTGCTATTTAAGGCATGGCCTATTACAGTAATCAATATAAAACTTTGCTTTTCATAATCCCTTTGCATGAGCATGATAGAGAAATGTTTGCTTTCTCAGCATCTACTTATAATAATGTACAATGACAAGATAGCATTGAAGAATATTAACACAAGGAATGGCAAACAGTCTTACCTTAGGCCACTATTTTATAAAAGAGACATTAGATGTAATTCTTATAGTTCCCTCAGTCCAAAATTTAACATTGTTAGGATCATATTTTGCTGGCTGGTTCACTCACTTATAAATGCATCAGGAAAAATGTTTAATGAAGTAAAGAGAATTTTACCTTTTTAGGTATTGCAAATTGCTCCTGAAAAAAATACAAAACTGAGATTCTAGTAATTATCTGGGGTATAAGATAGATCTACAGAAGATTTGAGGACAGAAAGTTCAAATCAGGAGGAAACAATAAATAACTCTAAATAATTTTCAAAAATTATTGGTATATTATAATTGGCTAAGGTTCATAATTAGATTAACTACTCCAGAGTTGAATGATTTATTTCAAATCAATCTTACAAGCTGATAAGGACTTAAATATTTCAAGAAAATTATCATTTGAGGCTGAGGGAGAATTGTCTCTGGTAGCAAAACAATTACTTATGTTTTGGTTATTTTGCCTTTGATTCATTCTCTCACAGTAATTCTTATGCAGAATGAAGATAATATATTTTTAGCACATGGAGTAAAAAATTGAAGACCCATGGGAGAAAGTTTCCTGAATGGATTTTGACAGGAAAAAAATGAGACTTCATCAATTAGCAGGAACAGATCCAGAAAAAAATGTAGTACCTTTTACTAATCCTAAGATTGCCTTATTATTGGCAGAAAATGAACATTAAGAAAAAGCTTACAGTGGTTTGTGAGACTATAACAAAAAATACCCCAAAGCAAGCGCCCTAAGTTTATAAAAATAACTATTTGGATTCTCCCTGATATTGTGAATTGGATACAAATTTCTGGAGCCCCTACATTAAAAACTGATGGAAATAAGACAGGACAGGCAGGTTATAAGTCAGAAAATATAAGTAAGCTGCTTCAGAGCTCTTAAATTCAGTTTAAAATTCAGAGATGTATGCCATTCTTATGGTATTAGTAGATATTTCAGAATCTCTAAATATAGTTACTCTCAATATACAGAAAGAGTTGTTTTACCTATAGAATTGATGGAGTTATTTATAATGATTCTGAATGAATTTCACTATTTATTAAACTATAACATGTAATCTGGAAAGAAATTATCCATTGTAAATAATACATAGCACATGCCTTATGGGTCTAATAACACACCTTCTGGTGCAAAAGTGATGAGAAAATTGATCAGCTATTACTAGGAAATATGCTAGAAGCTTAAGAATTTCATTAAAATAATTATGTTAACAGCAAAAGTTTGAAATAGGATTTTTTTTATCACTTGACAGTCAGCCAACTATCAAGAACTAACCTACCTGTTCTTTGTATATCTAAAACCTATACACAAATAAAATTTGGCTAATAGATGTGTTTAATTTTGCAGAACTTGGAAAATTAAAAATTAAAAATTAAAGTCAGTGCACCATGTCATACATGCATATTCACCGTTACAATGGGCTTTAAGTTCTGAAAAGGCTGATTCTTCATTACAAATTTATCATAAATTTTGGCTATTATGAGGATACTTGTAATAATTAAGACTGACAATGCTCTAGCATATGTCTCTAGTAACATAAAGCAGCTTTTGGCATATTATAATATGAAGCAGATTATAGTTATACTACATAATCCTACAGGACAAGCAGTTGTAGAGAGATCTAACCATACATTAAAAGAAATGCGTAACAATCAAACAAGTGTAACATATACTTCCAGAGACAGATTAGATGGCATTTTATTGACTTTAAATTTTTAAAATGCTAATAAACAAAAGCCAACAGCTGCAGAGAGATTGAATTCTTGGAGTGGTGTGTGTGTGTGTGTGTGTGTGTGTGTGTAGGAAGAGTCTTCTTACCCAGAACAGCCTATTTATTTTAACGATGTTCAAATTTCAGACTGGAAAGCAGGAAATGTGTTGCATAAGAGGTTATGTCATTGTTTCAACACGAAAACCTGTAACAACAACAACTATGAGTTCCATCAAAGTTAATAAAGTTGATATTTGACTGGTGGATACCTCCTGAAGATCTAGGTTGCAGACATCAAGGAAGAAACCAAGAACAACAAAACACATAAACTATATGCTAATCCCTTCACATCGTAACAGCTCAAATCTGGCTGAGACATGGACTTCAGCTAAGCCTAGCCAATTCATATTTTTGGCTATAGAGTCCTGAGGACTTATCATGTTATCTTTCATATGGTATAGATAAAAATTTATATTACTGTTTGGTTATATAATCCAAACTAACTTATAAAGAAAGACAGATTCTTTACCCGCTCAAACAAAAAAGCAGAGAATCACATTTAGTTGAACTGTGCACACCTCACATTCGATCCAGGTGTTAATGCAGAAATGTATATTACCTTTGCATGATTATATGTTCACAGAAAAAACAACAACAGCAACAACAACCAGACATCGATGAAGTTAAAGAAGCAGTGACAAGACTGACCCTTGAGAATGCTAAGGATGCTGTGACACGAAACACATTTATTTAAGCATCCTGCTTGATTCAACCTCAGACTGCCTCAATAGCAGTTTCATCAAAACTTGCCTTTAAGACAGCTTCAAAATTTCTGAATCCATTTGTTCTACTCTCTCAGATTGTTCCATTCAGGACTTCAGTTAAGTTCTACATTTTCATACCATACAGATACTAGACAGCAAGTGTTGCTTCTATCATTCTTAAGACTGGACAATATTCCAATTTTCTTTGTGCTAACAAAAGAGACTTTTATCTGAAGGCAGCAGGAAGAAATTTTAGAGAATTCCCAAGAAATGGGGTAAGTGGTTTGGGTCATTTGGTGTGTGAATTTGTTGTCATTTAAGACCGTTGGTTACAAGATATTAATGGTCCTGGTCAGGTAGGAAACAAAATAAGAGAGGTTGGATTCAGGGATTACTTTTTGTCTGTCTTTTTCTTCCCCCTATATTTCTGTCTCTCCTACCTAGTGTTAGCTGGAAAAGAGAGGGAGGAGGAGGAAAACAAAAAAAGGGAAATATGAGAAGAATAGAATAAAAGGGTATATTGCTGAATCTCTTTTTAGATGAAAGTGAATCAACAAGCCAAATATTTTACATTCAATATGGAGGTTGTAATTGTTACAGGATTATGTTTAAACTCTTGTGTAAGTTGTTATACCTATGCAACTCACTTAATAAAACATGAAGTTCCGGGACTTTGCAAGCTGTTATTAGAAATGTTTAGAATAATTAAGAAATACAAGTTAGTAGTTAGCCAATCAAACTTCTGGTCATGTTAGTTACTACTTTAGTTATTTACAGAAATAAAGTCTAATTAGTCTCCAAGAGATGTATTCAATGTTAATCAAATAGTAAATTGTTAGAAACAAGCAACACTTACCTATGCAGATATCCTATAGATTAGCTAGATGGTCTTCACAAACTTCAGGCATCTACCGAATATGGTATTTAAAGATGTTTTATTAATAGATGACCTTTTAGATAGTAAGAAATGTCTGTTTCTGGTAGCACACTCACACCACTTCAAAGAAGATGATATGTGTCAATGAGCCTCCATATGGAGTCTGCTTCAAATATGGCAAGCTGGTGACTGGGCAAGAAATTGTCTTTGCTTCAACCACAGACAGAATGCTGTCCAAGTTCTGGACAGGTAAGATACATGAATGTTGACTATACCAAGACAGAGTAGGCAGTTATTTATAATTTCTGCTTCACAAAAACTTCTGTCAGATATTTGGGCCAGAAAGCTGAAGGTGATGCTCCAATACTGCAGAAATATCTTGGGTAATTGTCCAGGTATCCAGCAACCACTGCCCTTTCTACAGTTTTGAAAGCTGCTTACTCTGGACTTCCTATTAATCAAGTAACATTAATCCTTCTGAGGTCTATGGTAGGGTTGAAGATGAGATAGTTACAGTCTCACACTTAAGCTTAAGTTGCTTATGACATAAGAAAATGTTTTGAAGTCTAAAAAGATATTCAGAGGTTGATAAATGCAAGTTATAATAAAATATGATTTAAATACAGAACTTTGGTCTCAATGTGATAGGATGAATAGTAGAATCCTTCTCCAACTCTGTCAAGTGCATATGTATTGGACATTGTAAATGTAATTCTTACCTGATAGTTTTTATAATTGTTCTTGTTGTATGTAGTTTATTAATTTTAGAGAAAGATCCCCTTATTGTACTAAAAAAGACATGTATCGATAATCACCTGTGTACTGTGTGGATGCATTGCCTCTCAATAAAAATAACTAATGGACAAAAGGCTAAGTCAGCAGTCTCAGGCAGGAATTCCAGTTGGCAAAGAGTCAGGATGGAGGAGAGAATGTTTTATCTTGGATAAAGAGAACAAGGACAAAAGAAGCTGAGAAGAGGAAAACAGCCACCTAGAAGAACTCAGGATGGAATAAACTTTGATATAATTTTATTGCCAAATTTTATTTACAGAATTATATTCATTTTTCACATTTGGTTCAGCTGAGATTGTTATAAAATCTTTGTTGGTTACAAGAAATTTAATAAGTTGCTGTCTTTATATGTCTTTGCGAAACTGGCAGGATACTGATGTATTTAGAAAGTTTAAAAATCTTTGAGTCCATTACACTTACAACATTTTGTTAGAATTTATTTATTAAAGATTTGAGTAATCTTGGTCACATTTTTGTGAACATTTTAACACTTTTATTGTTTTCATAACATATATTTTTAGCTATTCATAATTGTCATCTATTTTGCATAAACATTCCTAATATTTGTTTAATTCATCAACACATTAATGTATGAAAACCTACCAATATATTATTTTTATTTCCTTTTATTTATAGTTTACATTCTTGCCTTTATCCTTAACAATGCTACACAATTTTAGAACAGTTGCAGATTTGTGACGTAACAAAGCATATGCATTTTAGACTTAATTTTATGTAAAATTAAATGTTCATTTTATTTTGAAATTGGCTATTATTTTATTAGCTTCTTCCATAAAGCAACTGAGTTCATATCTACTATTCATTTTGTAATATTTTCATTTTGTATTAGACAATTATATCTTTTGGTAATTTGATAATTTGTTAATTTGTGAATTTATTGTATTGTGCTCTCCCAAGTAGATTTTTTTCTTTAAGATCTACATTGCTTGACAAGTTGTGCTTAAATCACAACCTTTCCTTGTCTTTTTATATGTGTCTCTTATAAATAGCAGTTGCATTTTATTCTGATACGAACATGACTGTCTTATACTTGAATTATTGAGTTCATTTCTATTTAATAGAATCTGGTTTTACTCCCATTATTCTATTTCAGACTTTTATCTATTTGCCCTATATTTATGTACTCTTTCTTTTGTGGTGAAATATTAAAGACACATAACTCAGAAAAGTATAAAATTAATAAAAAATTTTATCTTCTTTCTGTGTTATTGTTAGACCTTCAATACTTACATGAGATATATAATTCAGCAAAACCTGGCATTGCATATGTCTCTTCCCCCATCCCATTTTCTCTTTTCCTTCTCTGTTTCTCCTGTCATTTCCTTTCCTCTTTTATTTTCTTTACACTTCTTCTCAAACATTTTCTATTTTCTCTAGTGTTGCTAAATACTTAAACTATAGAATTTATATAGGCAAGTGGTCTTCCACTGAGCCACAGTACAATACTTCCCATTAAAAAAAAAAAGCTGAAAGAAGACAATGTTAGCTTTGCTTTCATAGTCAGTATCTATGTATGGTGACATTTGCAACACTTCTCTAGTGACTGGAAGTTGCCACATTTTAAGTTTCATTTTTTGGCCTGGAATATCCACTCAGATAGTTTATTAGCCAAGACTTTTGAGAGATAACTTGTCTTATTCTCTGCCTTAAAATATCCCAAATTTTACATTAGATTTATGGGTATTCACATATGTAGAACTGAGGCACAGCTGATTACTTTTGATATATTGATGATGCTATCTCACACTTCACTGGTATCATTAACCCCTAGCACCATCAAGGTGAGGTTTTAGCATGCTAGTCTATAAAAACCGGAGTATCCCTTGGTGAGATTATTTTTTTCTGAATTTTAATATCAAAAATATCTCTGGGTTGTACCTAAGTGTTACTCTATATTTTGTTTATCTTCTTGTGACATAGTCTATACAGTGATATATTACAAATTATGACTAATTGTGCCTTAATCTTGTGGACAGTGTAGATGCAGAGTCCTAGCCCCAGGTTTCTTCTTGTACTAATCTGTTTCTTAGAGCTTTATTCTTGTTCTTGTCCTTCAGGTTTGGTGCTTTCACTATGAACACCATCTTCTTATCTATCCATCTTTTTGCACTGTCAACTGCAATGTATCAATACCTGAAATATTTCCCACTCTGTCTTTATGTATTTATATTTCTAGGGTCCTGAATTATTCTTTGAAAATTATTTTTCAGGAATTTTTTATGCAGCTTGCACAAAACAAAACAAGCATGACATTTCCTAACTCATGTTTGTCTTTTCCTGTTTAAAAAGATGCAAATAGGACTTTTGAGTTTTGAAATATACTTTATTTCCTCTTATGATTTAGGATTGTTTTAACTGATGTATAAAACATAAAATTAGTTCATGATAAGGAATTACCATGTGATAAATATTATTTATGTGATGTTTAAGTCAAATTAACCAATTCTTTATGCATAATTATTTTTAAATGAAAACAAATCCTTATTGAAGAATTTTTTCATATTGCCTTCTTTTAGAATATAATCAAATTTAGAGAAAAATGGAGTACGAAAGGAGAAATGTAATGGAATTATAAGATACTTTCTCTTTTCTCACTTTATTACCCTAAACTTTATTATTCTTTTTATTTCTTTAAACTTAGTGACTGTGTATTTTTATAACCTGTGCTGAGTACTGCCATTTTCCCTTACAATGAATTTATCTAAATGTTTCTTTAAAATTGTGAAGATAATCCATGAATGATATTTTATTTGTTGTTTATATTGCTTTATGAAATATTGATACAAATGAAATGTTGAGTGTTGGTGAAGATAAATAAGATAAAATGAGAGCACAAATGAAGACTTTGGAAGCATCCTCGACAATGAAGGGAACTATTAATGATATTTGGTTTAGGAAAAAAGCATATGAATTGGTTAAGCAGTATCATCTAAATTATGCATAGCTTGTATTTGAAAAGGTTGTTATTTTCTCTGTCATATAAGAAATTCCTAAGATCGTATATTATTTTAGTAACAGAAAGAAATCATTGGTAAAAATCAAAACCAATGTAAAGGTCCATGTTCTAGTTCTACCTCCTTTTTCTTTTACATAATGTGCACTTTCCATTTTACTTTTCTTATCTAAGATTTCTAATATTAAATCCTTTTTAGGGAAATGAGAAAAATAAAACTACCAGGAAATAAAAACATAGAAATAACAAAACAGTAACTCAGAACCATTTGTGTATTCATAGATTCTTTGTGTTATCTGGGAACATTTATCCATCTTCAGCTGTAGTGTGTGCTTCCCTGAGCTTTACTTTCATAGTAATCTCCAATATGTCTCCCTTCTGTAGAGCCTGGATGTCCTGTGTTTCAGTTTTGTCAATAAGACTTTCACAATTTAAGACATCATGCTGACATCACTCTTTCTTCTTTTTGAGCCCTTCTTTACTCTCTGTTCCCCAAAACAGCCCCTACACACAATTTGTCATTTTAAGACTGAGTCTCATTAGCATGCCAGTCTGACCCAGAACTCATCATCATCCCATACATCATTCCTGCATGCTAGGATCCACTGCTGGTAAAAACTCTTTTGTTTCTCAGTTTCCAGAACAAAGTTGCTTAGGCCACCGAGGTGTCTTCTACAAAGAGTTGTTTAATTTTTTTTGGCTTAGATCTTATCAACATAAAACATTTTTTAGCTTACCATTCATCCTATTTACATAAAATCTATTTAGACAACCCTAAGTATTAGTTACATTGGATTTTCTTTGCTTTCTGATAAACTGCACTTCTTTCTCATTTACATAATAGATCTGAGATAGAATAGTTCTCGTAGATTTGTCATCCTCTCAATCTCTAGTGATGCCTGAAGAGGAGATCTGAATTAGCCCTTCAGTACATATCCTGGAGAAAGAATCAAAGCAATCATTCTGAACACTGAGAACTATGTGTCCAGGTTGGACAGAATGTATTCCTTTCTTCATTATGGTTTGCTAAGATCCTACTATTATCACTGGTCTTCATCTTTGATCTTGGATAGGAATTCCTCACTTTTCCACCTGGTTATTTGTTTCAATAAGTGTATATAGGACTATAGATTCTTCTGTATGTCACCATAACCTAGAAATCATTCTCTTATATTTCAAGTAATTCCACACAAAAATATTTTCACTCCTTAAACATATTTAAAAAGGCACTGTATACTGTACCTGTCTCTATGTGTAGCCAGCTAGAATTATGCACAAATATTGCCATACACATGTCCTTGCTCATTAATTTAATTGGCCTATAGTTATCAAGTCTCCCATAGGGAAACAAAATAGCATGAAACCCTTCACCATTTGTATTTTAAGAGGAGGGAAAATGCTTTATTTGTAATATTGCAACTTTTATTTGATGAAAGTTACTATTAACATATTTTCATAATCTTCTCAGCCTAGCAACAGCAGGAGTAAAAGGTGTGAGGGCCATGCAATATTCATGAAATTAAGACGACTGGAGATGAAAGGGAGTTCCATTAGAGAGACCAAGTGTGACAATATGACACATATTTGCATATTTTACACTTTAAATCTTTTCAGCACATCCAAGTTGATATATGGATGTAAACATGCATTGCCAGTTTTTAGCATATTATAAGCCCTCAAGACTTTGCATGCATTTTAATATGTTTCATTATTGCTGTAGATTTTAATTTCCAAACTTCACAGCTTTGATGGAAGGAAGCTGGAAGTCAAGGCATCTGGCCTCTGCCCCAGGCAAGCACAGTGTTTTCTTTGAATATTTTGGGAAGAAACCAGTCTATTTATTTGTGGGATAGTAGGGGAAATAATTTCTTTTTTTTTTTTAAGTGCTGCCCAGTAGCACGTTTTGTTTGGTACACATACTAATTAAGTGTTAACTTAACCATCCTGGCAGGGAAGCTAAGGTATTCAGCTGTGGATGTGCCCAAGGAGACAACCTATGCAAGCTCCTGAAATAACTGCACCCCTTTCAGTCAGTCTGGGCTCCTATTCTTTGAATGTGGCAATTACTGAAAAGCGGGTAGAGTAAAATAAAGTAAAAGAAAGGGCTTGTTCTTTAAAGGACTGAAAAGAGAATCTCAATTGCTCATTTTGTTTTTCCGGAATGTAGACTCTGTTGTGGGGAGGGGTAAAACTCTCCTCACAGAACAATAAGAACATGGGCCCTGAGGAAAGTTTATAGAGCTTGCCTTGGTTTGTTTTCTATTGTACAAGGTTATACACTTCAATCATTTAAGCAATAGGATCTTATTTGTGTACATTATATAATTCAAAACAAAGAGAAAACATTCATTCATTATCTTTTTTATTGGATATTTTATTTACATTTCAGATGTTATCACCTTTCTCCACCTCCCCCCAGAAACTCCCCATCTTATCCCCCCTCCTCCTGCCTCTATGAGAATGTACCCCCACCCGCATTTGGACAACTTTGACCTCTCAGGTACATAACCATCCTCACACAGAAACATACACAGAATTAAAACTACTAAAATCAAATTCAATAAATGATTAATTTTATTTGAGAGTATAACCTGTGCATAAATTACAATATTTTGACTATCGGAAAGCCAAAATACAGCAGTACACTGTGTATCTGAACAATGAATTTCCAGATGCATCCTTGCTGTTGAGAGTACTAAGATGTATACATATTTGTCTCTCTCCTTGCTAATTAATTGGGCATTATCTTGTGCAATAAGAAATATTAGAGAATTTTAATTTGGAAAATAGATGCTACTAGAATTTTACTCTAGATTCAGTTTCTTTTAGCTGTGCCATTGTTTTTCAGGGCCCCAAATCAAGCCTTCTCATAAGGAGAAGAGGCCAATGACTTTACTTGGAGCTAATCTTTGTAGCAAACAGAAGTTTAAAAGTTGAGGAATGACAGTTAAGCAATCTGTCCCACAGGCTGACAGGAGCTTGTAGAGGTCATTGACATGAGGATGGACATGGCACTCAGTGAGAGCTCTATAACTTTACTGTGTCAGATTGAATATTTAAATCTTTCTCTGTTGTTCTATCTTACCTGGTAAAAATTAATCATGTATTCTTTCATCCTCCTACTCAATGAAGATGGCAACATTCTTACCTATCCCCTTACAATGTCTGTTATACTGGACAAAATTTAGTCTCATACTACCCAGACCATCCTCTGGAAATCTTCAATCAAGAGATATCTTTCCCCACAGTAAGATGTTACTTTGATGGTGTCAGTGCACATCTGTGTGGGTGAGCTTTGCTTTGTATGATCTCTGAGGTTTCCATTCTGTTCTTCACAGTACTGAGCTCATATTATCCTCTGAAAAACTACCTACAATTTTATAAGATGTTCTCTCTGTTCTGGGGACTCTTTGTTTCTTCTGTTCTGGGTTCTGGCCTTCACTTCTCCATATGGCCCAATGGTCCTATCCCAGTGTGTATCTGCAGGTTATCCCAAAGGAGCTCAGTACTGAGGCCCAAACAAGGTATGCAGTGAGACAGCTGTTACTGAAGCTCTTCTGTGCTGCATGAAACACACTTGTCAAGAATGAATATCAAATACTTCTTGTTTTACCATCTTTAAACATTTGATAAAACGAGTTAACTCACTCCTTGATTTGCAAAATATTTAGTTGTTTCTGAACGTCTGCCTGTCTTTCATGTGGTAGAGACAGTTCCAGAACTCTTAAACCCCATTCGTTTTCCAAGTTTCTCTGTGGTAGAACATCCTGTCTGCCTGATTATTTATTTCTTCTTTGAATCTTACATGACATTTAATCAAAAACCACAATCAGGAAACTAATTTAACAAGTGCTCATAACTCAGGCTGAACCTTTCTACCTGAGAATGAAAAGTGTGAATACTAAGTGATACGGAGAAGTGCAGTGCTGAGAAATGTAAAAGAAGGTCTGGATGTGGCCTGGCAATTTGGTGAATGCTTGTTTTTACTTAGGCTCTGGAACAGCATTACTGATGGTTCTTTAGAAACTAGGTCTGCTTTCATAACCATTTTTTTTTTCAGAGAAGAAAACTGAGTTTTAGAGAGTTTCAAAACTTTTGTTAGAACTATAGGCCTGCACCACAGGAGCCAATTGCTTTGGTCTTAGCCAACATATTATATAGTTTGTTAGCTTATGCCCTCTTGACATGTAGTCTGTCAAAGATGATTTTAAAAAAATCCTGTCTCACACTTTGTCTCCATATCTGCTCCCTTGAGTATTTTGTTACTCCTCCTAAGAAGGGCCTGAAGGAGGGGTCATTTAGAGACCATTCCACCTGGGTATCCATCCCATGTGCAGTAACCAAAGGTAGACACTGATGTGAATGTCAGGAAGTGCATGCTGACAGGAGCCTGATATAGCTGTCTCCTTAGAGGTCTGCAAGAGTCTGACATATTCAGAGGCAGATGCTCACAGCTAACCATTGAACTGATCATGGGGTTCCCAATGGAGGAGTTAGAATGAAGACTGAAGGAGTTGAAAGGGTTTTCGACCCCATAAGGAGAGCAACAATACCAACCAACCAGAGCCCCCAGGGTCTAAACCACCAGCCTGGGAGCACTTAGGGAGGGACCCATGGCTCCAATTGTATATGCAAGGGAGGATGGTCCTGTCAGGTATAGGTGGGAGAGGAGATCCTTGGTCCCATGAAGGCTGGATGCCGGGTGTGGGGAAATTCGAGGATGGGGAGGTGGAAGTGTTGAGTAGGTGGGGACACATCCTCATAGAAGCAGGAGGAGGGGGAAAGGGAAGGGGGTTCCTGGAATGGGGGGGGATGGGGTAAGGGGATAACATCTGAAATGTAAATAAAATATCCAATAATAATGATAATAAAATCCTGTCAAAGCTGGGCAAGTTAGCATACACGTACAATCCCAGTACTCAAGAGGCTGAATCAAGAGGATAACATTATATTTAGGACTTTCCTGAACCACAGGACAAGTAGGCCAACATGGGCTGTATATCAAGATCTTGTTGAAAATAAATGAATTTAAAAAGTCCCTTTGAAGTCAAGTACTGTTGGAAAAGAGCCTCGTGTTGATTCAAAAGAAGAATAAGGCATAAGCCCTGCTTCCATTTGCGATAATTTTTCTTTTTTTGGTCAGTGCCTAAATGCTGGAATGAAAATCTGAACTAACCCATGTTTTGACATCAAGAATCCTCTAAATGTTCTTTTCTGTCAACTAACCAGTCTATTAAACCAATTGCCAATTTCTTAGTAATTCTCTCATCAATCTACAACTTCAACCCAGTAGGTGAACTGGGTGGAAGTTGTAGATTTTCATATTGATATCACTTTTACTTCATGATAATGTCTATTTGTGAGTTCTAAGTGTTTTATTTGGCCTTATCAGAGAAGCCAATTTTATCAGTCTCATATTTTTCAGTTTGTAAGTCCTATGTAACCTTCTTTAATACAATTTATGCATTCCTCTACTTAGTTCACAATAATCAAAGAGATTCTAATTACTATAATGTGATTAATGTCATATGCTTACATGAACTCGGGTGATAAAATAACAGAGATATCACACTGAGTCCTTCTCCAACAGAAGTACGGAGAGGAGAACAGAGAAGATGAAGAAGGAAAAAACAATTTTAGTAAATGGCAATGGTCATGGCCAAGGGCAAATGATAGGTGAGCAGGAAGTCTTACAAGGACATTGATAGTGAGAAACCCAGTGGCTAGGTTCTGGAGAGGAAAAGCCTTAAGGAACTGGATCTAGATTCTGTTTTCTTTGGATAGAGGCTAAATGAAAGTTCTATGAGTCAAGTCAGGACTCAATCAGCAAATGTCTCAAGGCCATGGTAAAAAGCCTAAGAGGCATAAGGGGCATATCATAACATGGTTTACAACAATGTAGCTGACAAAGAAATGAGAATAAATTGTTTGTGTGTGTGTGTGTGTGTGTGTGTGTATGTAACAAAGACGCTAGAGAAATTGACTGAACAGGCATGAGAAGTCAGAAACAACCAGGTCTTTGTTGATAGTCTTGCAGCAAAGATCACCCATGTAACAGAATGAAAATAATAAGTACAGTTAATGGCTAAATATTTGCTATGCTGTGCTGTTTTTTATGTTAGGCACACAGTTAGACTCTGATTTTCTATGAAAATAGATTGCAAGGTCAAAAGTCCAGGTGTCATCTTGCTTTATTTCTTTTGTAACTCTTAAGTAGCTCAGCATGAAATTACAATAATAATAAAGGATCAATAAATGTTTTCCAATAGCTGCTGATTAGAGCTGAAAGGCAATATATTAAATTTGGCTCACAAGATTTTTTTCCATCTATAAAATAATATTTGAATTTCCCATGTATCTTTGGAAACTTTCTTTTATGTACTAGTTCTCAGAGTGAGATTTCTAAGACTTAATTTAAAGGCACATACAATTATACTATAAAAGGAGATGAGAAAAAAGTCCTGTTTGTAAAAGCAAGAAAGTTGACACTATATTAAAACCATTCCCATGAATTTAAGGAGGTAAGAAAAAAGCAGCACAAGATCCATGCTTTCTTTTCCAGAAATTCACTCAGGCATTGCATTGTCTTACCTGAGTTTGTGCTTCTCTGTTGTTCTCCATGACTATCCATCACTGCTCACAAAGTCCTCTCTGCTAAAGACTTCAACACTTCCCACAAAGCACTGTAATTATTCAGAGTCATTCCTTACCATTTAACCTAATCTTTAAAAGTCCTCTACTGAAGAATCAGGGCCCCTGCTCAAAATGAGTCTAATGTCTCTGAAAATCGTACTTCCTTTCAAAGGCAAACTTCTGTTTCAGAATTGTTCCAAAGCAGAGAGAAGGGAACCAGCTTCTTTAAATGTCTACAGGGATTTCATTGTGCGCCTGTGGTAAGGCATCAGAATATGGAGGTGGGAAGAGGGTCTAATGCAAGCTTGTTTATGTCATGCTTATCAGGAAGCAGGGAGGAGACATAAGGAATGAGAGAGAAAAAGAGACAAAGAGAGAATAGAAGAAGAGAGAGGTGAGAAGGCATGAGGGATGCAGAGAGGGGAATGAGAGAACAAAATAGATCAGAACAAAGATCAGAACAAAATAGGGGAGAAAAAAAGAGGGGACAGGAAGAGAAAGATGGGGAGAAGGGAAGAGGGAGGAGAGGAAGGGGAGGGAGGGGAGGAAAGGAGAAGGGAGAGAGGGCAGGGGATGGGAGGAGGGGAGGCAATGCAAGGCAAGGAGAAATGAGGCTGGGGTGTCTTGTTACCAATTTTAGAAGATGTACATTGTGAATCTCAATTTCTTTACAACTTCTCACACTGTGATAAACCACACTTCCCAGCTGTAAAAAGGACTAGCAGCTATGCATTGGGCACATGGGCTTTGTCAGAAATTTGAAACCCAAACAAAAGCAAACAAACAAACAAAAAGGATTAAGTAGTAGTTATCTTTGGAGTTCTCATGCACAGGCATTCTCAGTTCTTTCCATAGTCTCTTGCAGGATACTGTCATCTATCTGTGTGAATAAAAGCTGCTGTTGACTCCAAATTAACTTTTTAACCTAACAGTCATACACTGGACATCTACTGAAAGAATTGTATATTAAGACATCAATCAGGAGAGAAGACTAATTTTCAGAACATGGTGAGTACTTCTCTAGATTTATAATACTAGAAGCATCAAAATAAAAATGGGCAGGTTGAAAGATATGCAGCAAAACTCAATGATAAATTTTAAAGACTGGTTAAATGTAGGAAGAAACAAAAGCTTATGGCACTGCAGAAAATGACTGCCACTTAAAATTTGAAAGAAAAAAAACAATAAACACTGTTATAAATAAACATCAAAAAGTAGAGCTGGGTCACATATGGAGGGTCTTACAAACATCTGGACTTAATCCAGGGTACCAGGAGGCACTGTTGTAAAATTTCAGACACAAAATGTATATAAATAGATATGTCTTATAGGCGCGTACTGTGGCTGCTTTGTGAAACTTACTACACAGCTGGGTAAACAAAAGAAATGCAGATGAAGAAGTCAGTGGAATCACTAATGATTACATTGTGCCAACATGATTAATGTAAGTAATAAATGTGACTGAAGATAAGAAGAGGCAAATACTTTGAGATTGCCAGGGAAGTCTTCAAAGGGAAAGGAAAAATTGAAATTTCACTTAAGACATGGATGATGTATGAGATCTAAGCTGGGACAAAGTAGAGCTTTTCCAGGCAGATAGAGTCGAAGTCTGTGAGTTACATGAAGCCTCTGAAAATCTCCAGGAGTTTTTTTGCTGGAATGGAAAACTTGCTAGTCAGCCTGATGTAGTGGATTCACATGAAGAAACAGCATAAATATAAGGAAAGGCTCAAATATACTTCTTGAGAATGACACACTCTCAGATTCTTGGTAGGCATTTAGAAGCTATTTAGGCAACTTGATCAAGAAAATCAGGTGATATGTCTGTGCTTTTGGATGAAAACCATGGTGAAATGTAATCCTTTAGTGAAGGATAGAGAGGTTAGACATAGACCATTATTGATGAAAGAGCTCATGAAGTCTCAAGTTATCAGCATTAAACTGAGGTACCCAGGAGGGAAACTGAATGATGTGGTGCTCTGTGAGAATACCAGGAAAGCAGAGAGAATTTCCGGACATGAAAATATGAACCATGCTGTTCTAGTGTTGACCTAGCATCTCTTTAAGCAGAAAACATATTTGACTAGAGCTCAGGGTATGTTTCTCACAGGGAGCAATTCCTTGTTTCAGGAAAAATTGGAATGATTCCTTTTAGAATTTTCTTATGTAAGTTTGGGTCTGAGCTTGTATTTCAGTTCTAGAGTATACAGCACTTTAGACAATAATTGTTCACAGATTAATTGTTCAAAGTTGTCAACCAACTCAAAACTCCTGTTTAATATCAATGATAATAATACATGGGAAGTGTTCCTGATGCTTGAGTAGAATGGCCTTGCTGATGTGTGACAGCCTGCAAAAAAGTGTGGAAGAAGGTTCTCTAGATGGCAGGTGTTAGGTTTCAAACCATGGACAAATGGCTGAGGTGCCTATTGAACATATCAAAGGAGACACTGTCCTCCACGTTCTCCCTGCAACCCTCTCTTCCTACCTGTTACAGAGCCCTCCTGGCTGGCATACCCTGCTCCCTATCCTAAATTTTTCCAGCTTAGAGATGGGATTTTCCTTCCCTCCTCCAGCTGCCCTTCTTTATATGATCCAACTATTTCAGTTACCTGGCCCTTTCATCTATTCTCTTTGGATTCTCTGCTGCTGTACCTGTGCCCTCCACCACTCCCTCTCATTACATGGCTCAGTGACAAGTCTACATCTATACCATGATGTCCCTGCCTCTGGCTATGCTCTTTATTTTATCTATAATGAACTTTCTTCTTTACCATGTTTAGGACCTGATATGTTTTTTTTTTAAATTTCTTTTTCATTCATTTGGTGCAGAAAATCAAGACCAGTTATGTCTGCTTTTTCTTCTTTCCTTCCTTCCTTCCTTCCTTCCTTCCTTCCTTCCTTCCTTCCTTCCTCCTTCCCTCCCTCCCTCCCTCCCTCCCTCCCTTCCCTCCCTCCCTCCTTCTATCCTTCCTTCCTTCCTTCCTTCCTTCCTTCCTTCCTACCTTCCTTCTTTCCTTCTTTCTCTTCTTCCTTCCTTTCTTTCTTCCATTCTGCCATTCTTTTATTAAGTAGGCAGAAGTTGGTTTTAAGTGTGATATGTAAGGTTTAACATAATCCATGACAAGAGGAGAATTAACGTCATGACACCAAAATCTAAGATCTGGTAAAGTAACCATTATGTTTGCTGCAGAGAGTCAGGAAATCTTTTATTTTTTAATTAATTTATTTGTTTATATTCCAAACTCTGCTCCTCATCTTGGTCCTTCCCTCATTGAGCCCCTTGCACCCATTCCCTCTCCTCTTGTCTTCTGAGAGGCTGCGACCCCTCTGGGTGTCTCACCACCATGACACATAGTCTTTTCCAGATAAGGCACATCCTCTCCCACTGAGGCCAGACTGGACAACTGTGAAGACTGAGCTGCCTCTCTACTACATATGTGCTGGGAGGACTTCATTGCAGCTTGTATATGTTATTTGGTTGGAGGCTCAGATTCTGAGATTTCCCAGGAGTCCAGATTTGTTGACTCTGTTGGTCTTTCTGTGGAGTTCCCATCTAGTTCTGGGCCTTCAATCCTTCCCCCAACTCTTCTGTAATTTTCTCAACCTCTGGCTAATGTGTGGCTGTGGATATCTGCTTCTATTTCTGTCCACTGCTGGGTATAACCTCTCAGAGGACAGTTATGCTAGGCTCCTATCTGTAAGCATAACAAAGTATCATTAATTATGTCAGGGATTGGTGTTTGCCCATGGGATGAGTGTTGAGCTGGACAGGTTATTGGTTGGCCTTTCCTTTGGTTTACGTTCCATCTCAGCATTTATTTTACATGGAAAAATTCTTCGAGTTAAAAGTTTAGTGGGTATGTTGGAGCCCCTATCCATTCACTGGGGGTCGAGCCTGGCTACAGAAGGTGGTCTTTTCAGGTTCCATGCCCCTATTAGGCATTTTGTCTAAGGTCATCCACATTGACTCTTGGGAGTCTCCATGATCCCAAGTCTCTGGGACTTCCTAGATGTTCTCCCTTCACCCTCAGACAGCTGCAGATTTTCAATCATTCTTCTGTCTCAATGTGACTCTCTCATGTTTCTCCCCTCACCTAATCCTGCTTCCCATTTTCCTACTCCTCTTCTCTTTTCCCCAACTTCCTTCCCTCCCTCTGCCTCCTATTATTATTTTGTTTCCCATTCTAAGTATGATTCAAGTATCCCTACTTAGGCCTTCCTTTTTATTTCTCTTCTTAGGGTTTGTGGTGGGGTATATTATGGTTATTCCATACTTTATGTCTAATATCCACTTCTCAGTGAGTACATGCCAAGCCTGGGTTACTTCACTAAGGATGATATTTTCTAATTCCATCCATTTGCCTGCAACATTCATGAAGTCTTTGTTTTTAATAGCTCTTTAGTATTACATGATGTAAGTGAATAATGAATCACATTTTCTGTATCCGTTTTTCAGGTGAGGGACATCTTAGTTTGTTTCTAGCTGTGGTGGTTTGCATATGCTTGGCCCACGGAGTGGCAGTATTAGGAGATGTGGTCTTGTTGGAGTAGGTGTCGCCTTATTGGAGGAAGTGTATCAATGTGGGTTTGGGTATTAAGTCCCTTATCCTAGATGCCTGCAAGCCAGGTTTCTCCTGTCTGACTTTGGATAAAGATGTAGAACTCTCAGTGCCTTCTGCACCGTGCCTTCCTTCATGCTTCCGTGCTCCCACCTTGACAATAGTGGACTAAACCTCTGAACCTGCAAACCAGCCACAGTTAAATGTTGTCCTTTATAAGAGCTGGCTTGGTCATAGTGTTTGTTCACAGCATTAAAACACAAACCAAGACACTGGCTTTTACAAATAAAGTTGCCATAAACATAATAGAGCACATGTCCACAGGGTATGGTGGGCTATCTTTTGGGGATATGCCTCAGAGTGGTATAAGTGTTCGCCTTTCTCTACATCGTTGCCAGCATGTGCTACCTCTTGAGGTTTTTACGTTAGCCATTCTGACTGGTGTAAGGTGAAATCTCAGGGTTATTTTGATTTACATTTCCATGATGACTAAGGATGCTGAGCATTTCTTTAAGTACATCTCAGCCACTTGAGGTTCCTCTCTTGAGAATTCTCTGTTTAGTTCTTTGCCCCATTTTTGATTGCTTAGTTTGTTTTGTCAGGTTTATCTTCTTGAGTTCTTTATATAGTTTAGATATTAGCCCTAGGTCAGATGTAAGTTTAGTGAAGATATTTCCCCAGTCTATAGGCTGCTATTAGTGAAAACAATCCAAAACAATAAAAGAACCTCTGGAGGAATTGCCATCCCAGATCTCAAGGTGTACTATAGAGCAAGAGTGATAAAAACTACATGGTATTGGTGCAGAAACAGACAGGTTGATCAATGGAATAGAATTGAAGATCCAGAAATAAACATACATACCTATATGTATACTTGATTTTTGACAAAGAAGCCAAAATCATACAATGGAAAAAAATAATATATCTTGAACAAATGGTGCTGCTCTAACTGGATGTCTGCATGTAGAACGAGACAAATAAGTCTATACTTATTGCTCTGCATAAAACACAAGGATCAAGAAAATCAAGGACCTCAATATTAAACCAGATACACTAAACCTAGTAGAAGAGAAAGTGTGAAATTGCCATTGAAAGAATTGGTACAGGAGGCAATGGCTCAGGCCCCAAGATCAATAATTGATAAACAGAATCTCATGAAACTGAAAAGTTTCCGTAAGCCAACAACTCTTACATGCTAATGCTGAAGAGTTAAAAGGTTTTCAAACTGCATGGCAAAAATGCTTATGCAAAGGTTGAAGATAAAAACTAAGCTTTTTCGTTCCTATTGAATAAATAGCCAAAAACATGCACAAGCACAGAGCCCATCAATGTGTAAATAGAAACAAAAGAGAAGCAAGCTGAAGCTGGTGTGATTCAATCATCGAAGTTCATTTGTTTTGAGATTTAGCTCAATAAGGAAAGGCAGGCTACTGTTTTCCTTCACTGTATTTACCTACTTTGAACACATGTGTGTGGTAGTAGTAACAGTAGTGAACATCACAGGAGTGAAGGCAGTATTATTTACAAACTCAGAAAACATCCTAAGGCTCAAAATTGCAAATAGCTTTTGGAATATACTGGTCTCCTTTGAGCTGCTGTTATCATCCTGGCAGGAGATAAGGTCTTCTCAAGAGAGACATGAGTGTCCCTCTGCTTGGTTGTATGACTCCTGAAGCAGGGACACATAGAATTAGGATTTACCTAAGAATTTCATGCTGAAAGACAGAAAACACTGAAGCCTGGCACCAGGAAAAAAGATGTATCCCAAGTGTAGTGAAATACACAGAATTCTGACAAATTCTATGACTGTAGGAGAGACTGAAGAGATATTTATGAATTAGTAGTGGGTGGGACCACACTTTAGCCTTAAATTCTTAGGCATGCATACCTCTTCTCTGGTTTAAATTTAACCCTGGAGATGGACTTGAGAAACTGTGCTTCTTAGTTTGCTCCTCTTCCCTATGTAGCCTTTACATGAATGTCTTCCCTCTCATTATCTCATTTACTGGCATTTTGAAGATGAGTATCTGAGTCTAGTTTGTTAGGACTACTAGGACCAAAGTTTGGATCATAAAGATTTCAATATTATGATCCCTAGATGAACCAGGATGATAAGGGATTGATGGACAAAACTTAGTGATTAATATAATTTCTATTCACCTCAACAGAACCCTCATCCTTACTCATCATCCTGAACACCATTAAGCATAAACATCTAGAAAACCACTACCGTGCATCCCTAAGCACCAAGGGAGATCATAGCCTGTTCTTACCCTTTAAGGATAAATTAAAGATGTGCTAAAATCATGAGAATCAGGAAAACTGCCAGAATGAACAGAATGAGAGAGTGATAAGATGCTGGCAGTGAACTCCACTGTGGGTGCAAGTTCCGTGTGTTTTGATGTTGTTGCTGTGTTGTTTGTTGTTGTTGTTGTTGTTTTCCTCAAAAGTGCTTGAAAGATGCTTAAAGGTTGACATTGGGGACAGCCATATTCTTCACTGCCTTTCCTATTGTTATTAGTGTGGAAGCCAATGCCAATTTGAGACTTCCACATTCAGCACTAATCATGAGGATGACTACAAGCTAGATTATTTAAAAATTGGAGAATTATCACAATCCAATTTTCTTTGTATACGGAGAGGGCCTGAGCATACTACTGATAGAAACGGTCTTCTTAGAACTATGGAAGGGACCAAACTGTGTATTGGTGACTCTTTATAAACAATTGTTAAATAAACTCCTCATTCCATAAACTTGTTATACTCAATTTCATCTAAGCTTTTGGAGTAAGGGTAAACCTTACAGAAATATAGACATATCCGTTCAAAAAATTTTGGAGAAATTAAGTAAGCAGCTTTGATCCACTCATATAAATTTATGATTCCTTACTGACACTTTAGAGTCACAGAAACAACATTGACCCAGAAGTATGTATTGACCCCATGTATACATGAAACTGCCAAGATGCTAGAGTTTTGAAACAGGTGATACTTTGCTGTGTGTACTTCACTGTGTGTCTGTGTGTATGTCTGCATATCTGTGTCTATTTACCTGAATATATAATATGTCAATGTGTGTCTGAGTATGTATAGTTTAATTATATATAAATGTGTGTGTGTTTGTGTGTGTGTGTGAATATTGCTATGTATTTGAGGTCCATATTTGTGTTACATATGAAGAGATTTACTATATTTTTCATACCAATATGAAGTTTATAAAGTTCTATAAGCTGAGTGAACAAATTGGAGCCTTGAGGAATTCGTGTGAGTATCTAGTGTGAATCCAAAAGCCTAAGGACCAAAACCACCAATAAAATTGATCCCATCCTAGAGGGCAACACTGAAAATCTGCACCAGGAATGACTATTATAATTCTAAATAGAAAAAATAAAAGCAACGGTCTCTAAGAGGAAGTCCCAAGGACAGTAAGAGCTCACTTTATTGATAATAGATTTTTTCACACAGTATATTATATTATAGTTTCTCTTCTGTCGACCCCGCTTAGTTCCCCTTCAACCCTCTACATACCTAAGTCCACACCTTCTTTCTTTCTCTTATTAGAAAAAAAGCCATGTACAAATAATAATAAAGTAAAGATAAACAAATGGTACTAGGACAAGCTAAACAAATGATTGTCAGTGAATGTCCATTTTTTAGTTTGTGAGGAGTTATCAATCGGAGATAGCTTCTGGGTTAGAAAATAGGGCTTGTGTCTTACTTCCAATCTTTGCTCTAGGATGCCATCTGGCTTAGACCACTGTGGGAACTGTTTGTTGCCACAGTCTGCATGACAGACTCATACTTATTTGGAACAATTTTCTCTGTGTTCAGGCCTTTCAGTTACTGGATATGATCTGCTACAATTCATAAGGCTCATCTGCACAAATCAGTCTATAGAGTAAGACGTATAGCTCATCTAAAATGACCTCAAAGAAATACTGAGAATAATATTACCTAAAATATGCAGGCTATTTTGGCATAGCTACATTGACACATAAAATTAAACATCATAATATGCTTGAAATGGAAACTTGGGGAACATTGGTGGCTTTGGCCATGACTTCCAGTTAAAAGCTGCTGGACAAATGTCAAAATTATTCTGCACTGGCGTTGTAGATGAGACTTTGTAGAACATATACCCCCATGGTCAATGCCACTTGCACTGAGATGTTTAGTAGTTCACAATTCATTAGAACTGAAAGAAGCACAGTGTCAGAGTTAAAATAACTTTTGCCTGAAGGAGCTTCAAAGAATATTTTTCAAAAGCATATTTTAGAAGTTCTAAGGGGAAAGGTGACTCGTTCTATTGCTTATACATAAAGAACAAAAAAAAAAGAGCAAAGTTTGAGGAGAGTGCTTTTCAGAATGTATTTCTGCTCTCATGATAATAGGGGATGATACATTCTCAGATTGTACTCTACTTTCCTAAAGTGCATGCAGATTTGTATGGTGTGCACATGTTTGTGTGTGCCTGTGTGTGTGTGTGTGTCTGTGAATCCTCTTCAGGATATCATCCATTTACCAGATTTGGTAAAGAGTTGTACCTTTTCAAAATTAATCTGCTGTCAAATACTGTAGAGTAGGCTTCGTTATAACCCTTGCTTCTCAACTCTGACTTTGCAAGTTGACTGGAGTATCAACATTGTTAAAAGGAGAAGGAAATACTGGGAAAAGGAAGGCATCCTAACACTTTCTCATACCTGCTTTTTCTCTTTATATGAAGTCACTTGACTGGTATTCACCCAGACCCATGGACTGTTCACCCTCTAGAATTCTGAAACAAATAACCTTCCATGGTATAAAACCTACCCAGCTTGTGGCATTCCGTTATAGAAGTAAAATATGGGCTAAATGTCTAAATATGGGGAGGCTGATTGGTGACCGTCTCATGTGGAACACCCAGAAGTAGTTCAATTTGAGCTTAACTTCAGAGGTCACTCAAGGCTCTGCTTATGTGAATCATCAGAGTTAAAATTACAAAATAGAATGAAACCATTCAAGGTGCATATGAGGTCTTTGTAGAGAATCCATACTCCAATTTTTAAAGTTCCTCTTCGCCACCTGCCCTTTCCTCACTCAAACCCCACAGTTGAACAGAAATGTACCCTTACAGAAGTCTGAGAGTGGGCTGCAATTTATGAGAGTATCATTTAGAGTATTTTCTTTTATAATAGTGGAACCACTATAGTAGGAAATACAAACTTATGGCAGTTAAGGCTCACAGGTAAGATGTGCTCAGCCTTCTTAACACTGTGCCGAAAATCTACAAAAATTATAATGAGGCCATTTCTTCATAAAACAGGTATTCTTAAAGGAAAAAAAAAGTAAGAAAGGAAAACCAAGTGATGATATTTCTAAACTGCAAAGTTAATGGATGCTTAATAATTTACCTGACCCCAACAGCTAAATCCAAATCTGGGACTGAATAAATTGAATATGTAATTCACATTGTAGTGCAGGATCTCTATCTCAAGAACCGATAGCATTCTGGCAGAAATGGTAAGAAGTCTCAGGAATTGGGATGGGCAATGATTTTGCAGGAAGACTGCATGCTGAACAAACATGAAAACTTGACTTTTGATTTTTAACACTCATGGAAAAGCCATATGTGGCAGTGCAGGTCTGTAATGTCGGCTATGCAAAGGCAAGGAAACAGTATAGCTAACTGACCAGCCAGCCTAAGATGAATGAGATCCAGGTTTAGTGAGAGACTGTGTCAAAAACAAGTTGAATGACAAGAGACAACGGTATCCAATTTTAACTTTTGGCCTCAAGCCATGTACACATGGGTATACACACACACACACACACACACACACACACACACACACACAGAGAGAGAGACTTGGAGTCTGTGTGAATGGATTTAAACAGGACTTAAAGGAACAAATATAAATGAATCAATGTGTATTTGGAAATTATTTCTCAACATAGGTAGTTTAAACTCCAGAGACTTCCTGAGATAGAGGATGGCAGCACAATCTCTGCTTTCACAGCAGTCATAGGGGACATCCACATATGTCTGGAATCACAGGCAAGACATTCCTGCCCTGTTTTTGCTAAGTCCCAACAGCAAAACAATAACAACAAAAACATCAAAGTCTAACACCAAGGCCAAATGTCTCCAAATGAGGAACTAATTAGTAATATTTGAGAGCCTTTCCTTAATTTGCATAATTAGGTAACCCCCACTGGTCACTCCACCAGAAGATTGAGATTTTATTCCCTAAAGAGACTAAGCTCTGATTTTTTAATGGGGATACACAATGTCAGGTGCAGTTTGGGAATTGTTCCAAAGCTCAGTCATGGGGAGGCTAGCCATCAAATGTCCACCTTTCTTTTCCAATAGAAGTCCCAGAAATTCAACAGAGCTGCTGCTCTCCATGTAAAAGAAATCAAGAGTTTTCTTTGGTAAACACAAGCAGCTCATTGGGAATATCTCAATGTGCTGACTTAGAGGAGTCCTTAGTGAAATAGCTAAATAGATTAGCATCACTGACCCTGCATTTGATGGCTCCCACCATGCTTTCAGAAGTTCCAGGAAGGGTTTTAGTAGGTGCTTCTAAACATAAGCAGGCAGAAAATGACAACCAGGAGAGCAGTCATCCCAAATAAACAAATGAGAACACATAGGTGGGAAGGAAACTGTGTAGAAAAGTAAAGTGTAAAAGACTCCTAAGTGTCCTAAGAGAGAAAGATGAAATTAAGCCTCCAAATGATCTCAGGGAGATTAGATAACCCCTTAAATAAGGAAGATGATCAGAGATGAACATTCACAAAGTCTAAATTCAGAGAGTGAAAATCTCAATGGAGGAAGTGTAATCTAATTAAGTAGACTGAAATAAAATTCTGAGAATTTCTCAGAAAGGGTGTCATAAATATCTAGACAAAACGGCAAGTTAAAAACTCATAAATCAGAAGGCCATTTTTATGAGAACTAGAGTCAAAATATCATACTTCAAAATGAAATAAATACAGAAAATAGAAAAAAAAGGATCAAATAGAATCTAAAAGTAGGAAAACTATCAAACATAAGAAATGGAGTTGCTTGACAAGTGCCTCATGGGAAGTTCTGGAAAAGTCTTGGTAATGCCTCTGGACAAATGAGATTGCAGTTTCAGAACATTGACTATAAGTAGAGTACTAAACATTAGTACAGAACAGTTAAGAAGCACTACACTGAGAATTAGTAGTATAGCAGTACCACTTTCTCCCTGGAAAATCAAAATAGTTGATAATTAAAACAATTGGGGACTGCTTTCAAAGTCCTAATATAAATTTATTTTCCACTAATAATATGTAGACACAATAGTGAAGTTGTAATGAAGATAATTTTAACACGTAAGATCACAATGCTTTCTTTCCATACATCTTTTTCAAAGCATCATGTTGTTTGTTTACTTGATTGCTCATGTGTATACAAGCATGATTATGCCACCATGTTTTTGTGTGATGGTCAGAAGCCAACTTGATTGAGTCATTTCTCTTCTTCTACCATGTGGGTCCCAGGAGTATAGCTCAGATCAACAGGCTTTGTAGCCAGTGCCTTTACATACTGAGCCATCATGCCAGCCATGTCCTCTCCTTTAGTATTCTAGCATAGTTTTTCCAAACAAGGAAACAAACACAAAACCTTACACAATAGACATGTAAAAGGAACCCTGAAGATGGGACTGAAAATGCATTCAGGGGACCAGTTCCTGAGCAAGGCGAACTGAAGCCTGTCAGAGAAAGTTTGTAGAAAGACTTCTTGAAGACCATGGCAGGAAAGTGGCATGGTTTCACTTTCATGTAATCTTAGTATTAAAAGATGGAGGGAGCATAGAAGTAGGGGGAGGGGGGATTTGATAGGGGGCATCCTGTGGGGGGACAGGAAAAGGGATAACATTTGAAATGTGAATAAAGAAAATATCCAATTTTTAAAAAGGGAAAAAATAGATGGAGGGAAGAGGATCAGATATTCAGTCAGCCCCGAATAAATAAAAAGGTAGGCTATAAGAGACACTATCTAATGACTGAAATAAAGCAGAACTAGGTATCATAGAAAAATACAAAGCATTATTATCAGGTTCTGCTTTCGATGAGCCACTCTGGAGGAAGAACAGAGTCCATAATGGGATTCTCACTCCACGTTTCTCAGGTGGAAATCAGGAAATATGGGGTAGTTGCAGTGGTTTCTAGTCTTCTGTGTACCTGGAGGACACTGCATCTATGAGCTAGGCAGGAAGGAAGAGGAAGGCTGAGCCCTGGATAGAGTAGGACCTGTTTTGGTTCCAAGTGAGTGCTGGGAGTACAGAGGGGCTGGAAAAGATGAAACTTGTTTGTCCAAACTATTTTTATTTGATGGCATTTGTGAATGTATACACCTTACTTAAGTTGAGCCAAGGATTAAATACCTTTTGTGGAAAGGAATTCCCAGGAAGTGAAGCTCAGTGGCTGAACAATCCAGGCCTATCTAGAAACCTCATTAGCATGGAGAACTCCAAGTTTTCATGTTCTATGACTAATTGTCATGGTCCGTTCAGTGATGTGTCATAATAATATGTTTCAGATCAGGTAGTTTGACACAGAGTCGGCTCCACTCTGGGCCTTCTCAGTTCTAAGATTCCCCTTCATCTGAGATTACTCAACTTTACCAACTCTTTTGTATGGTGGAAATGTTCACTTGCCTCTCATATCATAATACACTGAAATAAAATTTCTATAAAAAGAAGAAATTATGGTACTAATTTAAAGAAACACGATAGCAAAGAAACAAAGACAAAATTTGACCTCCTCTGACCTTTAGAGAAAATAGAACACTTCAATGTACCTGTTAACCTTTCCTTGTGGTTTTTACATTGTGGGGGACTAAACTGTATATAACTGATTAAAGGCATGAGTCACAACATCATGTAACTGGTAGGAGTTGTTATGAAAATGTTGAAACCCACTAAATGAACAATGGAAATATACAACGAGAAGAGATTAATCCAAATAAAACAGAGGATGAACTGGAGGTGTTTCTGCATTCTCTCCCACTGGTTTGATTCTGAACCCTAAACATGGATGTTCTGTGATGAGCAAAACCTTCAGGCTTACATTCAATAGGTGCATCCAGCATTGGAACTCCCTGCCTCACAAACCCACACTACCTAGAACACACAGTTCAGATTCAATTCCACAGACTTGTGTCTACAATTTGTAGTGGTTTTACTATGGAGGCAAACATTTCTGACCTTATAGTATTTTCCTACACTCATACCTAAGTATGTAAGTATCATATCAGCATATGATCAATTTTGATGTGGTTATTTTTTAATTAATAGTTGTTTGAGTTAATAATTCATTTTTTATTCAAAAAATTATAAATGATATCAGGCTTAGGATTGGTATGAAATTTAAAACAGTTTGTGAAATGGCCCTGAATACACTTCTGCCATTTCTACTACATATTAATGAAGACTGGAGGTTATATCAACATTGGCTGTTATAAAATCAAAATATTGATCGACACCAAAAAAGTTGAAGGCACTTTGTAAACTACAGTCTCTAATATTCAATCAATATTTAACTTTATGTAAAAATAGACAAGCACATCCATTCATTACTATGAAATCTTTCTTTAGTCTTTATTCAGTGGTAAAATTGTATGTATACCAACAAATTATTTTGAATAAATGTTTATAAGAGCAATTATCAGAAAATATATTATTTTTCATGTTATATATATATTTATATATAGGGAAAACATGAAAATGTCTTTAAAGTGAAGGGGGCTACAAATAAAAAGATTATAGAAGCTCTTATGTAAGCACTCTAACTCTGGAGTGAACTAGAACTCCTGCCTGATGTACTTCATTAGTCAGAATTTACTTACAATGGTGGAAAGCATATATTTTTAATATCACAGATATAAAGAGTGCACAGATTTGAAGTTGCAGTACTTTGAGAAAAATTGGTAAGCAATCATTTTAAAATATTAAAAAGACACAAAAATGGTAGGTAGGGAAGAAGAAGGGGGTCTTGCTGGACTTAGGGAAAAATGTGGCATTACTATAATCAAAATATATTGCATGAAAATCTCAATTACTAAAACCTTGTTTAAAATTCTCTTCAGGCTCTGGCAAGCCTGAGTCAGTTGACAACGTATCTGAGTTAAGATCTCCCCAATATCTATCTAAAAGTTGGGCATGGTCATACATGTCTTTAATCCTAGAAGTAGGAACTAGAGAGAAGTTAATCCCTAGAACTTTCAGATCAGCCATTTTAGAAAATTGGTGATATTCAGCTTTAGCAAGAGGTTCTGCTTCATAAAATAAGGTGAAGGACAATAGTAATAACATCAAATATCAACATCTGACATCTCCAGCCACTCAAACCATGTACACGTGCATATATGTACATGTATGCACTATGCATATACACCCACATACATACACATATGAGGGTGCTATAGAAAACTTTAAAATTAATATACCAAAGGTTAAAAAAGTATATTTTCCATCTGAAAAGTAATCAAATAGAATGAAAGGTTAGTACAATCAAGAAATTAATTCTAAAATTGTAAATTTGACAAATGTTCTCTATATTTATACTTCAAGACTTGTAATTTAAAAAATCAAAACTAAAAATAATGTATCTAGTTTGAGCAAATAAAAACTAAAATGTGTACATCATGGTTTATATAATACATGGCAAATTCCCCACATTATTCCTAAGTAGGAAAAACTAAAGAGCTCAGAGAAATGTTTTTGCCTTAGGCACTTCAAATTTCCTCTTTATAGTACTATTCATGTTGACTATTTAATCAGTAAACAATTTTGTTCTGTCAAAAATTCTCATATACCTACATACCACAGCTTAAATGATCACAAACCACAGTCAGGATATAAGATCAAATCAACATGATTCATATCTTTTGAAGTATTAAAACAGGTTGAATTGCTTTTTTTTCCGTTTTGTAGAGGGAAAACAAGGAATATGTGGAAGTAAAATTATTGCCCAGTGTCTGCTTCTCCCTTGGGGTAGCCAGGCCTGTTGTGAACATAGCTGGACTAAAAGGAGGGATGCTTAGCTGGGCATGAGTGAGTGCAGTTCACTGTCTTGGTCTGTGATGAGTACACAGGTAATGAACATACCTGGGAATAGCTTTAGAGAACTGGATTACTTACCAGGGAGAGGGGAGAAGGGAGTATTTATGTCCACTGAAAAGTGGCCAAAGTTTCTTGGGCAAGGTTTATATGGATGTGTACCATTGGCCAGGGAAGGTATGTTAGAAGATGCTTCATTTACATATTTAGGGGCTTTAGAGTCTGGTGAGGAATCTCAACATGTCAAATAAGGAGTGAAACCTGATAATTATCAGGGTAATAAACTCTTACTAGGACTGATGTTGGTAGAGTAGCTTTATAATTCCAACTGGGGAGAGGATAGGTAACCAACTCCTGTTATCCTCATGTTTGAGGTATCTGGTGTTAAAACTTCCTTGGCCCTTCTTTTGTAACCCTAGGAACTTCACAATATGATAGTTAAAAATATGGGTAAATAAATGTTAATATATTAGCTACTTAAATACATGTAGCATTCAATTTTATAAAATTTATTTATTTTTATTTTATGTGTTTTACCTACATGTACATATGTGTCTTATCTACACATAATCCTTTGTATTCCTGGTGCCTGTGGATGTCAGAAGAGTATATCAAATGCCCTGTCACTGAAGTTACGGATAGTTTTGAGCTACCATGTTAGTGTTGGGAACTAAACGCAGGAATTTGCAGAAGATGTTGCTTCAGCACCACAACATTCATTTTTAATAGCATCTATTGATGTTTCATCATAGAAATGTTTATAATATTATTGGTTATATGTAGCAAGGGAAAATGAACAGGTCTTTTTACTAATGTGATCTTCATATTGTCTAATTTAAGCCAGTTTAGAAATGAGTAAACTCAAATTCAAGACATCTACATCAGAGGCAGCCGGTTCCAAAGCAATTCTTGGCTCTGTTTCTGTCAGGCCTTTACATACATGGTCTATCCTTATGTTAGGTCACTCGTCTCTCTACACATGAATAAATGGTCCTATGTACTTCCAATGGCCTATTGGGAAGACTTGCAGTCATCACTTTACTATTTCTCAGAGATTACAAAATTACTATTTTGAATTATACATCACAAAATTGACATAATATGAAAAAAGATATTCTAACCTTCATGAGTTTAAAACATTCTTTCTCTAGTGAGAATGGCTACCATTTAAAGGTGTCCTTCGCTCAACAGTTGTGTTCTTCCCACTATAGAGAAACACCAATTTGATATTTTCTTTTTGGTAAGGTTTCCTTGCTATTTTCATCTCCTAAAACTATATATGATTTGTTTTATAATTTTTATACATTGAATTATTTTGGGTTTATGTTAAAATTGTTTTTTATTCCTCTTCAAAAGTGTTCTTAGCCTTATTTACTGATGCAGACAACTGTAACTCACTTATTTGCAGGGCTATATTTATGTGTTGATTGCTTTTTGTCACCATGACTTAATACTTCAGAGAGACAACTTAAGGAAAAAAAATTAATTAGAGTTGTAGAAAGTTAGGTCATGTGTGTTTGGTCCAGTGTACTTCAGGTGACATCAGGGGCAGCAGGACTCAGTGATGTGTTAAGTTTCTTCACATAATGGCAGATCCTTCCTATGAAAAGTGATCTCATCAACGGATCAGTCTAAATTGTAAAAATCTGTGTGATGAAGAGGCACAGGTACAGGTATTGTGAATCCTACGTGGATCCTAGAATACCTGAAAAGCAAATTATTTCTGTCTCATTCTGAAGATGCAAACACTATATTCAGAGAGATCAACATTGGAAATATCCAAAAGAATTTCCTGGTGGAAGGAAACATGAAAGTATGTCTTTGATTCTATAGGCGCATAATGACAAATGGCTGAATAATTCCTCTTGTGGCTTACATAAAATTATGGGATGTTTTCTGAAAATCTTTTCATTCTTTGGTGTATGTTGTGAACTTCCACATGGAATCCAGAAACCTGAATGGGTTTGCTGCCCCAGGGTTTTGTGCCTACATCATTAAACAGGTTTCCAACAGAAGGTCTCTTCCTATACCCTAGGAACACACTCTTTTTTTATTCTTATATCTTAGGATCATATACCTTTTTTTTTCTCTGGAGTAACCAAAACTAGTGACCTTTAATGTCAGCAATTGTGCTTTTCCAAAGAGTATCTCAATTATAAAGTAAGTTCTTTCTGGACCCAGAGAAAAATACAGATATGAAATTTCCATATCTCTGTGAGTGGGTGGGGAAACAGTGACATATCATACCTCAGACTGGTTCACATTAAAGAACTCACAGAGAAGAAAGATCTCTGGAACATATAGAGACCCAATTAAGAACTCTAAAATAAGCTAAGGAGAGTACAGACCTTCAAACAAGGAGCATATCTCTCTGCCCTATATCCCACGGGATGACAATGTCCTAGATGCTTTGTTCCAGAGAGACTTTGGCTGTCTTTTTCACTGCTCTTTGCTAAACAAGCATTCTTGAAAAGATAACACACAGAACAAATGCAATCAATGCTCTGCTGCCAAAGATGTAGATACACCAGGGAACTGAAAAGAATTGTCTCCCAAAGGCCTTTGATGTACTTGCCACTTCCAGCACAGCTGGTCTGATCTCTTTGGGAACACTCTGAAGGTATCATTACCATATATATTTCCCAAGGTATCAAAGGGTTTGTTCCCAGCAGAGACCCAGTTTCTGTTAATGGATTAGAGAAGAAAAAATTGAATGAAAACTGGAGTTTTAGTAAGAAAGTTATGATTTTTCAGGAGGTAAGATACTCTGCTTTGCAGTTTATACACTTGACTTGGTCTGCACATATCAAGTAATCTTTTAATAGTGTACATCTTATTCTTAGTAGGCATTGCTCTGTGAAGTGTTTCCATGGAAGCCTGGACTCAGGCTTGCTCTGAGATTTTGTTGCACATCATGCTGCATCTTGACATTCCTGGAAACAGAGTCATGGTGAACTGGACAAAAAGTGCCCATTTCCTGAGTGTTTTTTACTATATAAGAAGGATATTCTCCAGGTTCCTGCAGAGTATGGTCTTGCCAGCTCTAGGTATCCTATCCACTTCTGAGGTCGTATTTCTTTTCTATTGATTAGTACTAGAAACTGCAACTTCTCTATCATTTGACATGGAAATTTTCTTCATATCTTCACTTGATATTACAATGGCCTGTAAGAATTGTGTTGGATGATTCTTTCAGAAGCAGCATCAATTCTATGATGTGGAAGAGCAACTCTGCATCAGTAAAGTCTCACTCGTCTAACTTTATGCTCCATCCCTTAGGATCAGTGCTTTCAGCATCTGTGTCCTATATCTCCCTTGATGCCTGCTTTGATAGAGAAGCTAGGTTCTGCATGGATCTATACGGTAAGATTCTTTTCCCCTCCTGGAAGTGCCCATAATTCTTTTGATGGGTTAACATATGATTTAATCATTGCTTTATTGTTGTTTATCCATGAAATATAATAAGACTTGGTATCCTTTAATGCTGAGCATCATCTTCGAGCATGGGGTAAGGACTAGGCTGTAACACAGAGGAAAAAAATTAATTGTATAATCTACAAATCTCAAAGAAAGCTGCAAATGTAAGTTGGAGTTTTTCATCTCAGCTGTCCCCATTCTCTTTTCACAGGTCTGATCAGTTTATTAATTATTTAGTGAAATGGAGAAATCAACTCCTCTATGCTTGTGATTGTCACATACAGCCTTGATCCTTGGCCTTTTCTGCTGTTAGTGGAAGCTACCAGGGAATTACACTTATCCTTTGATTGGTGGTGAATCACTTTCTACCTTTAATGTTTCTCTCTGAGATACAGAGGATGCCAGAACAATCCATTACATTTCATAGCCCCCGTAATTACCACACCTTCCCTGGTTTTCAGCACTGCTAGCTCTTCTTTTGGTTAGTTTCAGTTTAACACCTGTGATGGATGTAACAGTTGTTTTACCCACTATTCGGAAACTTTCTTTGTATCTGGTTTGTAGCCCACATGTTTCTTCTCCTCCCACAAGAACACATTCTTTTACAGATCACATTGCACACAGAAGATTATCTAAGGAATCTGCAAAATCCAACCTGAAACAAAAACACAAGATAACATCATTTTCCAGACTAAACATACATAGTGGTGGTGTAGACTTGTGTGTGTATATGTGTGTTTGTGTGTGTGTGTGTGTGTATCAAACACACAAAGAGAGAGAGAGAGACAGAGAGAGAGAGAGTCAGAGAGAGAGACAGAGAGACAGAGAGACACACAGAGAGAGACAATGAGAGAGACAGAAAGAGATGGAGAGAGAGAAGAGAGGAGAGAGAGAGAGAGAGAGAGAGAGAGAGAGAGAGAGAGAGAGAGAGTTTTTAATGTTACTCTAACAGCTATTCTACTGCATACCTAAATCACATCCTTTTACTATTGCTAAAGTAAACAACATGGAAGCTGTGTGAAATGCTTTCATTTAACAGTAAAATCATCCTACAATTATATGCAATGTAAGTGTTCTCCTACATATAGTGGTTTGAGTGAAGAGTGTCCCACAGACTTTGGCATTTGAGCACTTGACCTTTAGTGAGTATCCCTATCTGGGAGATCTACAAAGTATGCTTTGCTAAAGAAGTTCCTGATTGGAGAAGAGCTTTGAAGTTTCAAAAGTTTTGCATCATTCTCCGTTATCCCTTTCTCTGCTTTGTGTTTCTCATAAAAGATGTGAGCTTTCAGTATCCCACACTTGTAAGCACAAAGCATCCTACTTCTTGTAACCATGATGTTCTCTCACCAATTGGAAACTTAATCTTAAAAACAAAACAAAACAAAACAAAAACAAAAAAAAACCCACCTTTTTTTCCATAAGGCTCCTTGTTCATGGCATCTTACCTCAGCAACAGAAAAATGATTAAGATAGCATGCAAAAACCATTTGCCATAATCACTATTTTGATACTTTTTAAATCAGAAGATATTTAGCAAAGAAATATTAATTTAGCCTGGTGTTTATCCAACCTTAGATATTACAAAACCTGGACCATAAAAATGTAGACACACACACACACACACAGAGAGAGAGAGAGAGAGAGAGAGAGAGA
>NW_021604688.1:8594781-8630824 GCF_004785775.1 Grammomys surdaster | reverse complement strand
AGTGTAGACTTTTAATCCAAATGTAGAATTTGCATATTTTACCTTACTGGAATCCTCACAGATTATTTAACAAAACTTCTCAAAAAACTCAATAGTGTTTTCTATATGTGTATTCCATGAGCATTTGATACAGTGTCTACAAGGTATAGTAGCAGGTGGCTTCAAACACACAATCTTCATTAAGGAAATCTAATTATCAGAACTGTCACTGTTCCAGCACTGTCCAATGTAAAGAGATCAATCACACATCAGTTGCTCTAATTCACTCTTGATTTTGGGAGCTTCTTGGGTGGACACTTATGTAATAGGATCAATTGAGTTATGAATCTGTATAATGGTTTCTAAATATGGAAAAGAAAAGGTCACTGCAGACTTTGCGCTAAGATCAGCAATTGGTTCAACTAAAAAATCAACATTATAAGAACCAATAAGAAAGCAGCAAAAAAGTGAATATGTGAATTGTTTAAATTCATTGTTATTGAAGAAAAAAAGAAACATATGTTAGTTCCAAGAATATAAACTTGTGGCAAAAGGGAAATGACAGAAATATTTATTGAGAGACAAACTGAAGAAAGGTATAGAGAATCCTCCCAGACCTCCTCAAGAATTGATGATTCTCTAAACAATGCACAGAAATAATTTTTAAAAAATCTATCACATAAATTTAAGGTTTATCACAGAGAACAGACACACAGAAAAACTGATAGGAGGGAAGAACAAGACCTCAGTCCATGGGACCAAGAGCAGGCCCCCATGCCGTGAGAAGACATGTTATACCAGAGCACATGAGATATTGCTTGTATATAAATACCAAGCATATATATTGGAATTTGGTCACTCAAACCCGCAGCTCCCTCAGGTCTGTTCTCAGCTGCTCCCGCTCTCTTCTCCAGCAAAGGAACAGCTTGCATTGACAAAATATTATAGTGTCAGAATGAACTTTCGTTGTCAGACCAGTCTGTATTACCAAGAGTTTGGGCACACAAAATGATCTTCCACTGAGAAGCTACCTCCTAAATGGTCACCAAAGGCCACAACTCTTTTTGGAATTCCCAATGTTGCAACAACCCAGACTTTCTAAACTGGTTTTTTTTTTCTTCCCTAATTTCTTGGGCAGAAAAACTTATGAAAATATGATTGAAGTAAAAAAAAATCCAGATTTAAAGAGATTAGCTAAACCTACAAGCTACTAGATCTTCTAATATCAAGTGTGAGTCTACCAGTACTCTAATATCTAGAAGGTGTATGTATGTGTGTGTCTGTGGGTGTCTGTTGTATATGCATGTACACACAATGTAAGGATGTAAGCACTGCTGATTTCCTATAGATCATGAACATTTAATTCTTATTGGTATATAAGATATGTATGCATAATATTACAGAGAAATAAGCTCTAGAAAGAAATACTTGTGTAATCAACATGGATGAGTGATATAGATAGATAGATAGATGATAGATAGATAGATAGATGATAGATAGATAGATAGATAGATAGATAGATAGATAGATAGATAGATGTTTTCTCCATAGAGAAACATTCCCTGATGGGCAGAAGAGAAAGGTTGAAGTAGAAAACAAAATTTACAAGACTCATGAGAATCCCTAGCCCCAGTCACTTAATAGTTAACAAATTCTGGACGCGTGGGTGGAGTTGTGTGCTCCACCCACTAACAAAAACAAAAGGAAGCTGCTCTATGCTGCATGCTGGGTGGTGTTTCAGAGATGCAGGGGACTTTAAGACACACATGCTCCTACTCAACAACCTTGAAAAACTTTTTGTTCATCAAGTTAAGCTTGGAAGTCATTACTTTTTTGGCTGTCCTTTGTGTACTATCTGGAGTGAATAAATGTTTATTCATTTTCCTTCAGGAAAAAGGTTGCAATGGCAGAGATGTTGGGATTTTCCTTGTTTGGATATAATAAAACTTTGAAGAAATGTGCACTATTAAATTCTATCACCTTTACCATCTCCACTCCAGCTTATCAGACCTTGTCTTCCATTCTGAGTGCTTATGAAGGATGGAATGTCTGTCCTTAGCCACTGACACACTGGGCCAAGGAAGAGCATAAATATTTGTGTCAAATGCCAGAATGTTTGACTTCGTGATGTGCAATTTTCAACTCATCTCTCAGTTAGGGCTTTATTTTTTATTTTATGATCTTCAGAAATGTGCAATACAAACAAAAACAAAAACAAACAAAAATACCCTACAACATAGAGAAAATGAAATTCTTCTAATTTAATAAAAGAAAGAATAAGGAAGCTTTACTACCTGTAAATTAAAGTTAAACCCAGATTCTGTATAAATATGAAAATTGATCCAAACCAAAATTTGAGATGGTTGATCTGCAATCTGAAGGCAACCCTGAGAAAGAGACTCAATTCCCTAGAGCAAGCGACATTCCCTATTACTGATCTGCAAGTGGACAAGCAGAAAACAGTACACTACTATGTTTCAGGGCCACAAGTCCCACTTTTCAGAGGCTCAGAGAAAAGGAAACTGGAGAGTTCTGTGAACATACACAGACACTGACCTGAACACAAAGTCACTAGACACAGACAGGCACAGGTGGAGGTTGCAGTCCAGGTAGAACCCTGAAGGCCTGAGCCAGTCTGCAGATTATCCAGCAGCACAGATAAATCCAAAGCCCAGAACTTCAGAAATTGGAATCTGCTCCAATAAATAAATAAATAAATAAATAAATAAATAAATAAATAAAATACCAGAGAAAATGATTCGATATCTTATATTGAAAAATAGTCAACAATCTTTACAAAATGTTTGTGCGTAGTTTCTAGCACAACTGGGCAAGCATATGCACATGAGGGTCTCATCCTAAGGTAAGCAGGGCAAGCTTGGCATGCATTGTGCTGCCTGAGCCCTGCACAGAAATGAAGCCATTTGGGGAAGATGGCCAGAAGGAAGCTTTGAGACAGAATTTTTGGACTAAATGTTTTCGGTTCCTGAGACATAAGTATCTACCTGTTCCTGACCTACAGAGGAAACTCCAAAGAATTTCCTGGCTCCTCTAAATACCCATTTCATCAAGGAAGACATTTTAGTGTTTGGTTTTATATTACTCACTTTGATCTTATCATTGTTTTTAAGTCTTCAACTTTTATTATTGTTTCTTGTTTTATTTTCATTTTCTCTTGGCTGGCTAGGTTTATGATTTTTTTCTGAACAATTATATTGGGTCCCTGTTTTCATTTATCTTCAGTCAACAAAGATTCTTTTGATTTCTCCTTTACTTCTCTACCCCTTTCCTTATTTCTTCTCATTTTTACTTTCTAATTACATTTTCTTTACATAATAATATTTAAAATTACATTTTTCCTAAAGCATATTTTTATTGAGCATTTAATTAAAGCATCCATTTGGGCCCATTTCCATGCCAGACATGTTGCAATATTGCTGTTCCTATGGCCAGTAACTATTTCTCCCTCCAAACCAGCATCCAGGATCAAAAAGAAATCAAAATTAAGATTTACTGCTAAAAAGGATCTGTAAAATAAAACCATGTAAATAGTCTTAAAATGAAATAAATTTAACAGACTTTCCTCCAAACAGGTGCAAATTGTAAACAATAAGAAACAGAATGGAAAGGCAAATGTCTGTACAAAGCCCAAATCTTCTCAACAACTGAAGCAAATAAATAAATAAATAAATAAATAAATAAAATACCAGAGAAAATGATTCGATATCTTATATTGAAAAATAGTCAACAATCTTTACAAAATGTTTGGCAATCTTAAAGACAATTTAAACAAAGAAAGCAATAAATCAATCTGTCCTCCAGATACAAAATTTTGCAATGTAGATAGTAAAGTTAGCTGAATAGACAAGAAATTGAACAACATAGAGGAAACATTCCACACTAAAATTGACAGTTTGAAAAAGAACCAAATGCAAATGCTGGAAATGAGTCTGTCAATTAAATAAAACACAGAGGAAAACATTGTTATAGAGAAATCAAACAAAGAGAAGTACATTGTTGGTAGAAGTGGAGGCAAAAGAACTCTCTCACAACCTGGGAACAATATAGGACATAAAGAAATGAGACCACAACATCCAAGAACTTTAGACTATGAAAAAAAAAGATGAATCCAAAGAACATACACAGCAGAATATGGTGCTTTGATCTCAGCTAAAAGGATATGAAAATAAACAGATAATTCTCCTAGTCTCGGGAACAATATGAACTTACAAGTTGAGGGCTTGAATTTTAATAAGACTCTATCTAGACTCCTGAATTGATTTATTGCTCCAGGTAGATATAATCTAAAAACGTCTCCAGGATTCTTTCCTATTAAAATGTTAAAGCTATAGAACAAAGAAACATTACAAAAGCTGTAAATGAAACATCTAATTCATCTTCAGAAATAAATCTGTCAGAATGATATCAGACCTCTCTGTTATAATCCTGAAAGTTACAAAAAGCTTGGAATGTCATATTTCAATTCATGAGGATAAATAATAGCCAACCAAGTTTCTTCTTTCTTTTGTACTTCATGGAGAAATAAGTCACCAAATATTAATGAAAACTAAAGAAATTCATGGTCACTAACACAGCAGTAGAGAAAATTATTAAAGAAATACTATACAAGGAGGAAGAAAAAAGAGCAGGACCAACTCTGTAGAAATCAGTGACATAAGAGAAACAATCCTGGAAAGCAGAAGGAGAACACAGCCAAGTCCAAATGAGTAAACAGCAAACATCCAAATTGAAGAATTGTTGTAGAAGAGAAAATGTCACATGTCCAATATTATCTTAATTCATTGAAATTCAAAGAATAGAATATTATAAATAAGCAAATGGATGCAAAGAATAGGTATTATATAGCCTACAAAATGAGAATGATGCCAAAATTTTTCAAAATAAATAAAGATGCTACACATTAATAAAAATGTAGCTAATCAAGAAGACGTAAATACCTCTCTCTCCTCCTTCCTCTCCAACCTCTGTGTGTCTGTGTGTGTGTCTCTGTGTGTGCCTGTGTGTGTTTGTATGTGGTTTTGGTGTATATAACTTCATGAAACAAATAATACTGGGCATATAGAGAAAGATACAGTCTAGATATGAAATATATGGAACAGTTTTCTCTCAACCATAGTTTTATGGTACACATGAAACTCAACACAGAACTCTGTCATAGATCTAGTTAGACTTAATGGATTTTTGAAAAGCACTCTACTGGTAATTTCTTAGTCCTTATTAGACCAAACTGATATGTCACTGTCAAAAAGAGTGAATTGAAATTGGATAGCTCTTATACGCACCACAGTGAAGAACTAAACACAATTACATACATAAAATGGTTGGAATCTGATCCACTGACATGTATAGTGTAGTGCACATAGTAGGCATTCAAAATGTTTTCCTCTATTTTTTTGTTAATTTTAAATAAAAATCACAAAACAAAACATGAAAATGCCCACATTAAGTTTTCATCTTAATATTTCCTTTAATTATTAACTGTTTCTTCCATACCTAGTATGGTATACTGAACTTTGTCTCGAGTTTTATGAACATCAGTCTGTTTTTATTTTTTTGTTGTTTTGTTTTCATTCTTTTCCTTTTTGGTTAGTTTTATTGTTTATCAATCTTATTATCAAAGAACCCACTATTGTTTGCATTGCTTTGTGTTATTTTATTTTTGTTCCATTAATTTCTGATCTCATCTTTACTTTTTATTTCCACCTACTAATTTGGAAGTGTTTCTTGGTTGTGTTTCGGGAGATTCTTGGCTTGTACATTTGAGATCTTTCATAATTTTACACAGTTAAGTTTATCTATAAATTACTGTCTAATGGCTGTCTTTCATGAATCCATAAGAATCTGAAAAATGTGTTTTCATGTTGAACCTAGGAAATTCATAAGTTCTTCCATGATTTCTTTACTACTTAGTTTAGATTACATACCTATGAATTATTCACTTCCATGTTTTTCATAATGTTATACTTTTATGTTTTGATTGCCTACTATGTGAACTCTTCATAGGAATTTCAGTGGATCATAGATTCTCTCAGTAATTTTCTTTCCTTCTTTACTGCTCTGCATGCATTTCACTTTTAACTGTTTATGATTTTCATCTTTTCACAAATTCATACATCAGTTCACATTCACTACACAGGACATATACACTCTGTCACATTGAAGGTACCCTGGTAAACTGATACACCCTATAAATCTCCAAAACAAGTTTAAATGTCTTTATCATTTTATTTACTTATTTATTTATTTATTTATTTATTACTGCATTCTTTCTCTATTACCTCAACTTACGCTGCCCCTCAGCATTGATGCCCTTCAAATTTAGACAAAAAGAGAATCCTTTACTTTTTGAAAATAGTGGAGGCTATGAGTTTTTGTGGTTTTATTCGAAATTTAATCTTGTCCAGATACCATTCCTTTGGAGTGGCGATACATACTATTTCCTGTCTAATTGCATCTCATATTTTGGAATTGCTCCCTACTCACTGATTTTTGACATTAAATTTCATTACATTACAGAATTCTATTCTTTCCCATACAATCTCTACTTTTCTAATTGGATGACGATAAGGTTACTCTTCATAACTACAGCAAATACTACAGGTATAAAGCAGAAAAAGCACAGGGAATATTAGTTAATGACGCCACTGCTTGAGAGATAACCAAATACCACACATTGGAGAGTACATGTCACTGTATCTAAGGTAGAATTCCAGATGTTTATTCACAATATGTGATGTGCACATTGCACATGGTTAGTAAAATATTGTGTGGGTATTTAAGAAGTTATTTACTTTCAATTTATTCTCTAGAACATACATATCAGGAGGAATAATGAAATTGTTTGTATGGATAAAGCTTTTGTTTACCTTTTGTCAAGAACTACAAGTTCTCCGTAATTCTACAAAAAATGTCAGACATAACATTCCAGGACAGCTAGCACCTGAAATCTGGAGAGAGTTGTCTTAGGTGATGATGTCTCTGTATCTTTCCCATCCATCATACTTGTCAGTGCATAGTGACTTTGTTAGGAAGAGATCTCTCAAATTGTGACCAAAAGGAAGTAATGGTGGCTTGCATTAAATAAATAGCTCTCTGCTGTTCTTGAAGCCATTCAAGCATGTAATAATTCAAATATAATTTCAGACAGTCAGAACATTCAAATTAGGAAATCAGGAATGATATTCCCCATTAAGATAACTGCTTTTCACATCTTGGTCAAGGATCATGTTGTCCATTGAGTTTTTCATACTTGGGCCATCAAGAACGTCTGGCCAGGACCAGTATGACTCTTCAAGAAAGGTGGGCAATATGATATAGTCAAGATATTTATGTAAGAAAGCAGTAGCTTACCTGTGCATGTGCAGCCAGCATTAACTCATGCTATCATTTACATCTCAAAAATTGGTTTGTTTTATTTTCAAGCAAAAATATTATTCAATTATAAATGTTGCACTAAAGATGAAAAGAAACTCAACAAATACATTTTAATTAACATAATTCCTTAAAAGTAAGAAGCTATCACTTTGTAGAAGATTTATTGTAGTTATGAGTCATTTGAGAAATTTCAGTGTTGTGATATAGTAGGAACAGTGACATTAGAAATCATTTCCATGCAGAGAACAAGGTTGGTATTCATAGCAGGAAAGGAAAACAGAGGCAGCCCAAGAGCTGCGGACACAAAAGAAATGAAGTATCATTTTATTTGGTGTAGAAATAAATTCCTTGAAATATTGGAAATGGATATTTCAGTTCCTCAGTTGTGTGGCAGCCTGCTGCAGTACTGTTAGGTACCAGATGCAGTGGTAGGGGTAGGGCATCTGGCAAAAACAAAGGTCAGCTTACACAATGAGAACTCTTTTCATGGTGCGCATAAGAAAGTAGAGTCACAAAGACTTTTACCTAGTCACAATAACATCCATGCCTTGTGTTTGTGCTGTTTCTTCATGCCAGAGAAGCTCAAAGAGTTTAAACAAATGAAAGTTAACATTGATTAATTAATCCATCTGGCCATCCCCTCTCTGAGGCTCTAAACATTGAGCAGCAGTTTCCTCATTACAGATGCTTCTAATTGCATTTATTACTCTAATTAAGCCTCCTTTGTGTTTTAATTAAGTGCACAAAGGTAGGAGTAACCCTCCCATCTCCCCCAAAATGGGAATTGTGTACCTGTAAGCGGAAAGCAACTCAAGGTACTTAATAGCACTTTGAACATAACATAATTCAGAAAAGTTCTAAAACAAGACTCAGTGAATAGATTTTAAGAAACACATTTCACACTCACATAAGTAATGAAAACATCTAAAAATAAACATCAATCCAGAAATATTAGCCTAAATTTATCATGTGCAAAGAGCTAAAATGAAGAAAGTTAAGATGATGTAGACTCTTAGCTCAGCCTGAAGCTCAACATTTCGAGGAAGGAATGTTAATTTTGTTATCGTATTTATGTCCTGAAACACATTCCAGAAATATATGAGGCAACTTATAAGTTAATGTGATCAAACAAAACAAATGAAAATACGAAGATCTCTGGGGCAGACTCAGCTAATTTAAAAATATTTAAACCCTTTGGAGACAGAATTGGAGAGTATACAGAAAGCCTGGGGAAAAAAAAAAAAGAGTCAACCATTCCCCGGATTCATGTTTTATGAGTGTTTAATTGAATTATCCTCTTATGGTCATATTGGGGCACATTTATCTAGATTTCAGAAATTACTAGTGTTTATGAGATGAGAAAGTTATAATATGGGAAAAAGAAGAGTCTTTCATCTAAAACTGCAGGAAATTGAAGACAGAGAACATTCAACTGAACCAAGACCTGGAGTCAGAATCTCAGAATCCTCTTAGGTTTCTCAGATTTTCCCAATAACTTTCCTAAATGATCTACGAAATAGGAATGTAACTTTATCCTCAGAAATGCAAATGCTAACAAGTACCCAGCTACAAACTAACACATCAATATCTTCCTTTCAGCAAACAACCATGTGATTCATGCATTTGTGACAATACTCCAGAGCTTCACATTCCTCACTAGGGAGTCTGCCTTCAGTCTGTAGAACAATATGAAACTGCTGGTTAAAAAACCTCTGGGCTTCTCTTGGTTCTCTTTCTAGAGAAAGAGAGGTTTGGGGGCTGTATTTTATCATAATACTGACTTCTATAGGATCACTCCTGCTCAGGAGGTCTCCAATAGATCAGCTGTCTTGAATTGACAGTAAATAAATTACTGGCAAAAAGATTTGCAGGAAACCTCATTGCCCACTCATTGAAGTCAAAGGCTGTTACCATCTTTACCAAAAAAAAGTGGATTATTGTACTACTACTTGATGCCTGACCTCTGAGAATGGTTTTAGACTCCACTGAGTAGTGGATAATTCCAATACTTAAAATGAAACAAATTAACAACAAACTAAGAATTCCAAACAATTGTGAGGTTTTGCAAATTTATTCCTGGGTTCTCTATGAGGTGTACACTTCTCTCACTTGCTGAGTTTCCCCACAAATATCTAGTCCTTGTACCACAGGTACTTTGAAGTTCATTATTGAGGGAAAAATGGTAAAAATTGTATGCACTTACTCTTCCTTTATGTAGCTTATTTAAAGCTTCTGTACTTAATCAATTTCTATAAATACTTGGCAAGAATCCTCTCTATATTCCTCAGCACATCTTGCAGAACATAACATGTAGACATCCAGGCATATAAAATGGCAAGTGTATTATCTATTGTTTCTTCTTCTTTTTAAACATTTATTTTTGGATATTATAATACAACTGCATCATTTTCTTTCTTGCTTTTTTCATTGCAGATATATATTTCTTGCTCAGGTTGAACAATGTTACCTTTGTAACATTTGTTACCTTTTTATTTTTCAGAAATGACAATTTGGTATTGAATAACCAAATGGTGTACTCTTCCTTAAGGAAGATGATTTCTTCCACTTTCAGCATCCTTAGTTGCTGTAGATCTTTATGTAGGGTTGAGACCTCCTTGGATTTCCTTTTCTAAATTAACATGTCTATTGTCCTTTTCCAAATCACGTTTAGGTAAGCGCATTAGTAGGACTTTATGGGTATAGCTTATGACATTCCTAAGAAACACAGTCTCATATAAACTTTTCTATTTCTCTGGCTCTTATCATCTTTCTACACTCTCTCCCACAAAGATCTCTGAGTATTAGATTTGGGAGTTATACTGCAGCTGTGCCTGTTGAAAGTATGCTCCACAACTCTGTATTTTGATTGGCTGTTCTTTTCTGTAATGGTACTCATCTGTTGCTAAGAGCTGTTTTGGTAACAGTACAACTGGAATATAGATCTTTGTTGTGAATGGTGTTAGTCAAACTGATCTTTAGTATATAGTTGAAATGAAGGAATATTATGAATAGGACTTATTCTCATTTCCAAATCAGTGGGTGTAAGTACATAATATTGTAGTACCTTATGTGCTTTGTCTAATTCTGATTAAAATCATATTGATTCTTACTGGCTTCTCCAGATCACAGTCAGCATGGGTTTCCTATATTTATAATAATCTGTTGGGGGTAACTGTGAAAGAATAGACTACTTTTGTCTATAACAAAATGATCATATTTGAAAAAGAAGGCTGAAGAGAATCTGAATGTAAACACTTACATTCCATAATCATAGGGCACTGATAAATCTGGTATACGCTAGAAATAAAAGACATGGGATAAATGGATAGAAAAAATGGTCTTTGTAAGAACTCATGTGGAAAAAACAAGAGCATGCTATTGGTCAACTTGATGGGAAAGAACATTTTGTGAACCAAGCATACACTTTTGAAACAGATACTGTGAGGATGAGTGATTAGAACAATGACCAATGAATTACAAGAAAATTCCATGATGAATCCAGGAGATGTGGGGATATAGTATTATTAGAATCATCCCATGCTGGCACAATAGTGTAAACAGTACTCATTTTCTAATATGGATATAGTTTTTTCAAATGATTTGGAAGAATTCTGGAGTAATTCTAAAGCAATGTATTGAAAATTGGTTCTTAGCTACATAAGACAGTCTGCTGTTTTGCATTGTGGATCTACTGGAAAGACTATATAAAAATATACTGGAGCTTCCATTGCTCTTAGTAGTTTGCATTTTAGATATTCTAGTACTCACATGGTTGTTTCAAGTTGTTCAATCTTGCACTTACTTCATAATGTATGATATTTAACACTTATTAGTAGATTTACACATTGTCTACTTGACCATCTACACATGTTAATTGTTGAACTCTATGCTCCTCTCTTTTGCTCATTCTTAGATTTTTCAATAAGTTACTGACTCCAGATAGCAACAAAGCATGTATTTGAAAATGTCTGAAAAGAGATAAGTATTTTTACTACTAAATGTGAGATGGAATATACATATTAATTAGGCTCATTTTGCATTTCCAATTACAAACAAACCCTGGAACATAATTTTTTAACTACATAAACAAAAATATTGTCAATTACAATATTTAAAAAAGTAATTTAGATATGTTTTGCAATTTTTCCTAGTATGTGGCTTTCTTTCATTCTCCTCATAATGTATTTCACAGGGTAAAAGATTTTAATATTAATAGGATCCAATTTAGCAATATTACTTCATGGGTCATATATTTGGTATTGTATATAAAAGTAATCAACAAATCTAATGACAGAAAGACATTTTTTTTTCTGCAATATTTTCAAGAAGACTTTTGGTTTTGTATCTTGTATTGAAGTCCAGGTTCATTGTGTGCATATAGTTGGGGGAAAATTCAAGGTCAAAATTTAGATTGCCTTTGTGTGTGAAACAGTCACACTGCTTCTGCTTGTGAAAATGAGACTTCCTTCCTCACTAAATTGTCTCTGCCCCTATGTCAGACAACAGTTCATTTTTCCACTGAGCCTCATTTGATCCATTTCTGAGCACTCCACTCTGCTCCACTGATCTGTCCCTTTTGCTACCATAACCATCCTGTCTCGATTGCTGCAGCTTTAGGATAATCTTGAGGTCAGCTTGCAAATGTTTATAACATGAAATAATGAGCAGATAACTCTCCTTTGAGTATCCCCATGAGGGCATTTGCAGGCATCGGGCTTTAAACGCCTCTTTCAGAAATTGTGTAGCATAAATAATTACATGAAAATAAGTATTTAAAACAGCATACTTCAGTAAATATGATAACATTTTACTCTGGTTGAGTGAGGCTTCTGGAAAAAAACTATATTTTTCTTTCTCTCTGTTAAGAAATAATTTGAAAAAGAGCAAGAAGGGAGACAACGGAAGGTTTTGAGGGAACAGAAGGATGGACATAATTATTTTATAATCTCAAGAATAAAATAAATAGTCAAGGAAACAACATTTTGACAATCCCAAAATGCAAAAAGTACAGTGTACATGTTTACAACAGTACTCAGAATTAAGAATAAAGTCTTCAGGATGTTTAGATGAAAGACCCTGACCACACAGACCTAGCAAACTAAGCTGTTTGTGTGAATCTTCCTTTTTCTTTTTAAATTTTTTTAAAATTATTGTGCTAGATAGTTTCATGTCAACTTGAAACAACATAAAGTTATCTCAGATGAAGAAAACCTCACCTTAAATAATGGTTCCATATGATCGAGTTGTAGGCAAGCCTGTAAGGCATTGTTTTAATTAGTGAATTATAGGGACAACCTAGCCCATTGTGGGTGGTACCATCCCTGTGCTCTTGGTCCTGAATTCTATAAGAAAGCAGGCTGACAGAGTTATGAAGAAGACATTAAGCAATATTCCTCCATGGCCTCTGAATCAGCTCTTGCCTGCAAGTTCCTGCCCTGCAAGAGTTCCTGCCCTGCAAGAGTTCCTGCCTTGCATGAGTTCCTGCCATGAAACCTTTAATGATGATCAGCACTATGAATGTGTAATCCAAATAAACCCCTTCCTTTCCATCTTGCTTTTGGTCGTAGTATTTTTTCATAACAATGGTAACCCTAACTAAGACAATTGTATATGTTAATGTTCACCGCATCTTCTGATACTCCCACCTGAGTATCACAAATAAAACATTGAACAAAACATAGCTTCCTGCCGTCTTTGGAGTTGTAGCTAAAGACGATCTTCCTCTAGTAGCTTTTTACCTCCTCCTCTCTCAGTGCTGGGATTACAGGCATGTACACCACACCTACTTCATGTAGTTCTAGTGTTTAGCTTCGTTTTCATGTACACTGGCAAAAAAAAATTCTATCATTTGAACAACCTCTCCTTCCTATATGTTGTTCCATTTTGACAAAATCATATTTCCAGTACTATTTTGATAGAATTTCACATTTTAATGCTATGATCATGCAGACCAGCCAATCTCTGAACACTCCATGATTTCATTATGTATAACAACTTTCTTAGTTTGGATTTTACTGCTGTGAACAGACACCATGGGCAAGGAAACTCTTGTAAAAAAACAACGTTTAATTGCTGCTGGCTTACAGGTTCAGAGGTTCAGTCCATTATCATCAAGGCAGGAGCATGGCATTGTCCAGGCAGACATAGTGTAGGTGGATCTGAGAGTTCTCCATCATCATCTGAAGACTGCTAGCAGAATACTGGCTTCCAGGCAGCCCACATTCACAGTGACATACCTAACTCCAACAAAGTCAGACCTACTCCAACATGGCCACACCTTCTAATAGTGCCACTCCCTGGACGTATATACAAACCACAACACTCTACTCTCTATTCCCCCATAGGCTTGTTCAAATATATGAGTCTATGAGGGCCATTCCTAAACATAGCATAATGCAAAATACATTTAGTCCAACTTCAGAAGTCTCCATTATCTGTAGTAGTCTCAACAATGTTAAAAGGTCCAAAGTTCAAAGTCTCTTCTGAGAGTCATCCTATCACTTAGCTGTAATTCCCAAAGCAAGATAGGAAATCAGCTGGACAAACTCCAAACTCTGCATCTCCATGGCTGATGTCAAAGCAGTCTTCAGATATTCAACTTCTTTCTCATCTTTGTTGACTGCAACAAACTTCTTTTTCCTGGACTAGTTCCCTCCCTGTTAGTAGCTTTTCTCAGCAGACACCCCATGGCTCTGGCATCTTGAACATCTTGAGGTCTCCAAGGCTACTTCAATGTTATAGCTTCTTGTTTCAATGTCTGTGATCCACACATGATCTTCTGGACTCCTCCAAAGGCTTGGTGTCACTTCTCAAGCTCTGCCTTCTGTAGTACTCTAAGCTCAGGTTGATCTACTCCACTACTACTGCTGTCCTTGGTAATCATCCCATGGTACTGTTATCTCCAAAGCACTGTGGTTTTCTGCTACAACTAGGCTTCACCAATAGTCTTTCATAGGCTCTCTTCATGGTGCCAAGCCTCAAGTCCTTGGCATGACCCCTACCTTCCTGGGCCATCAACTACAACTGAGGGTGCACCTTCACCAGTGACCTTCCATGGCCTCTCACAGTGTCAAGCTTCAGCTGCTCTTCATGACACCTTTATGTTTTCAAAACCAGTACTACCTAAGTGATTCTCACACATTACCTAGAATAACTGCAGCACGAGGTATAACCTAAGCTATCTCTGGAACACAGCTTCTTTGTGCTCTCAGAAAACACTTTCTTGAAGATTTCACCTCAGTGATGACCAAAAACCACTCTTTTTAATCATCTCTAATTTCTTAGCTCCAGCTAACCAACATCATTTTTTTCCACTAATCCCTTCTATTCTGGACTCTAAAGCCAGTGCTATGTGACTAAAGCTGCTAGGTTCTGCTGCTTGTTGAGGGCTGGAACATAGTCAGTCCCCAGTTCAATCACATTATCACCAGCTTTCTGTTTTCCAACTATTTCACTGCCTAAGCTTGGCTGTGCTAGAACTTGCTCTGTAGACTGACTTGAACTCAAGAAGTCTGCATGCCTATCTCCTAATCACTGGAAAACAGGTGTAGTCCACAAAGCATGAATTTAAGTTTTTCTTCACCTAGAACTTGCTCTGTTCTAGGCTGGTCTTGAACTCAGTGATCTGCTTGTCTTTGCCTTCTGGGATTAAAAGCATATACTACCCCGCCTAGACCTAAATTTAGCTGGGTTAGATATAGCCCCAAGGTCACTACTCCCTTAATTCAACTAACTACTTAATCCTGTCTAATCCTTGAATACAAGGTTCAGCTCCATTTCACTTGCTGATACCTCTTTAATACTCAGTTTGAATATTTATATATATTTCTCAGCTTGCCATGCTTGTTTAAAATGTTCTTCATGAGACTTAACCAGAGAACAAAGTCTATGATGGGCATTTCTGAGACTTCCTTTGTCAATGTAATTAATCTGAGTCTATTCACCTTAGCCTCAGGTGGACTCTCCAGACAAGGGCAAAAAGTAGCTACATTCTTCACTAAAATACCACAAAAACAGTCTCTAGGCCACATATTGAAATTCTTCACTGAAATCTCTTGGGCTAGGACCACACAATTCAAATCACTCTCAGTAACAAAGTATTGAATGTTCCTACTAAGATAGCACATTGAGACCCATTTAAAGCATTACAACTCTTTTCCAACCAAAGTCCCCAAATTCACATTCTTCTTAACAAAAGCATGGTCAAGCCTATCACATCAATACCCTGCTCCTGGTATGAACTTCTGTATTAGTCAGGTTTCTCTAGAGTCACAGAACATGTAGAACATCTCTCTGTTTTAGGGAATTTATTGTGATGACTTAAACTCTGTTTAGTCCAACTAATCCAACAACGGGCAGCTATGCATGGGAAGAATCTAGTAGTTACTCAGTCCCATGGGGCTAGTTGTTTCAGCTGATCTTCTGTAGAAGTAATGTTCTAACAGATGTGCTGGCAAGTATGTGCAAGCAGTTGAAGAAGAGTGAATCTTCCTTCTTCCAATGTCCTTTTGTAGGTCTTCAGCAGAAGGTGTGACCCAGATTAAAGGTGTGTACAACAAAGCCTGAATATGGGATTTTCTTTGTTCCTGGCAGACCTTGAACTCAGAGATCTCCTTGCCTCAATCTCCTGAGAATAAAGGCACAAACTACCTTGCCTGGGCCTAACCTTTTAATGGCCACTATGCCAAAGATTTACATGCTAAGATCTAGGTCAGAAACTTGTGTCTTCCAGCCTCACGATCTGGATCACATCATAATTACATGCTTTCTAAATAAGAAACTGAACTTTAGTTTTTTTCCTCCCTGATCCCAATTGGTTACTTTGTTTTTAATTTTATTTGTCTTTGGTTTTTCAAAAGAGATCTATGTGTTATGATGTCACTTTTTAAAATTTTATTGTATATTTTCTTTATTTACATTTCAAATATTATCCCATTTCCTGGTTGCCCCCCACCCCCACCAGAAACCCGTTATCTCATTGCCCCTTCCTGCCCTCAAATTTCCCTACACTGGGGCATCAAGCCTTTACAAGACCCAAGGGCCTCTCCTCCCATTGATGCCAGACAAGGCCATCCTCTGCTACATATGCAGCTGGAGCTATGGATCCCTCTATTTCTATTCTTTGGTTGGTGGTTTAGTCCCTGGGAGCTCTGGGGAGTCTGGTTGGTTGTTATTATTGTTCTTCATATGGGGTTCCAAACCCATTCAGCTCCTTTAATCCTTATGATGTCTTTTAAGGCATGAAAATATTTTATTCATCTTACATTTCTGATTCCTTCCATCATTTTATCTTAAAAATGTTTTCTAATCGTTAGTCATACTGAAGGGTCATATAACAAAATAGGCCTTGCCTCCAATTTTACTTTAATAAATTTTACCCAATTATTTCTCTTAAGATTATAGCCTCACATAGATCACGCAGGCTCCCTTGATGTTTATATTCCATATATACTGTCAGACTAAACATGCTCCTATCTGGAAAATATATCAAATATAATGGGCCTTAATACTAGACATAGATTTATCCCTTAAACTTTTCTAAAAGGTGCCCATCAATGCCCTGTAACATGAGACCATAATCAAAATTATATATAAAAAATCTCTTGTAATAGTTCTCCTCCACTGAGCAGATGCTTCAAATGAGAAGACATTTAAAGCCTGTTGGATATAATTTACATTGTATTAGTCTAAATAAAAATGTGCATTATCAAAAGTAAAATTAAATGATCATCATGTTAATTAGCTACTTTGCTGTTATTATGAAGTTTATTGTTCCAATTGAATCATTGTAAATTAGAAAAACCCTAATTTGTACAGAAATCCATGTATTCATTTTGACCATAATGTAACTTCAGATAGATGTCATTTAAATAACAGCAATGCAAGAGAGTTAGCTTCAAATTTAGAAATACAAAAGGATACAACCTTCTTTTTTCAGAGAACTACAGCAACAAAAGGCTTAAAAGGAAATCACTCAAGGTCATTCTGAAATTCTCACCTACATAGCTTTAAGTGACTCAGACTGTGCTATTGTGTACACTCTAGGGCAAACACACAGAGCATGGCAAATGTGGTACCCATCAGGAAACCCCAGCCACTCATATGTAGGGCTACTCAAAGAGACAGGAAGAAGATACCCTCCTACAAATATGAATGAGGTCATGTAATTGGGGCTCTCACTAAAATTTTGGTTGACACCCTCAGCCATGATTTAATTAAGAATATTATTTTGCTTTTGCTTCTTTACTACTTCCAATCTGATTTAACCTTGTCTTTTAATCTTTTAAGTATGAATATGTTATTCTTTTAAAGTATATTTTTAATCAAAATTGAAATGCATCACTTTCACTCTCATGAGATCTCTCTCTCTCTCTCTCTCTCTCTCTCTCTCTCTCTCTCACACACACACACACACACACAAACACACACACACACATCCTGTTCACATACCCCACTGACCTCTTCTTGGTTTCAGTTATGGCTTTAGGGCCGACCACTCTGCATTTAATAAAAAGTACAGATTTCATCATTGAAAAAGGCTAATTCTTCTTCCAGCAGTCATTAGTTGCCTGGAATTCTTTGTTCAGAGATGAAATACCAGTAAATTTCTCCCTTAGACATTAACCTGTCCACTTGAATTGTCCATTGTTCTGATCCTGTTTATTAGCCATTTCTAAGAAGAATGAATCACAACAGATTTTCTTGTGTGCTGTTTACAACTATCTTTCTACCCTAAATGCATGCACAATGATTTACATTTATCTACTGTGGCTCAGTTCCTCAGAATCTGTTGATCTGTAGGTTCTGTCTAGTTGTAGCTTTCCTTTTGAGTGAATTTTGTCTAATTAGACAGCTGTCCATAGCTAAAACCAACAAGTAAGGGATACTTATCATGGTTCATAGATGCTGCAGTTGGGTAGGACTATTGAATTTGTTCCTTCTTTGCTGACAAAGTATTGTTCTGATGTGTTACTTTAAAACCATTCATGTCAGCAAGAACGTCTTGACATCCTCAATAGTCTCTGGGTTTGGTGACTATATATGGGACGTATCCTCAGGTGGGGCAGTCTTTGGATGGCCTTTCCTTCAGTCTCTGCTCCACAATTTGTCTCTATATTTTCTCCCATGAATATTTTGTTCCCCTTTCTAGGAAGTGCATACTATATGTGTTCTTTTGAGATTGGGTTACCTCAATCAGGATATTTTCCTAGTTCTACCCATTTGCCTAAGAATTTCATGAATTCATTATTTTTAATAGCTGAATAGTACTCCATTGTGTAAATGCACCACATTTTCTGTATTCATTCCTCTGTTGAAGGGCATCTGGGTTCTTTCCAGCTTCTGGCTATTATAAATAAGGCTGCTATGAACATAGTGGAGCATGTGTCCTTGCTACTTCTTTAAACATCTTTTGGGTATATGCCTGATATAGCTGTTTCCTGAGAGACTTTGCCAGAGCCTGACAAATACAGAGGCAGATGCTCACAGCTAACCACTGGACTGAGCACAGGGTCCCCAATGGGGTCCCCAGTGGAGGAGTTAGAGAAAGGACTGAAGGAGTTGAAGGAGTTTGCACCCCCATAGGAAGATCAATATCAACTAACCAGATCCCCCAGAGCTCCCCGGGACTAAACCACCAACCAAGAAGTACACATCGAGGGACCCAAGGCTCCACCTGCACATGTAGTAGAGGATGGTCTTGTCTGGCATCAATGAGAGTAGAGGCCCTTGGTCCTGTGAAGTCTTGATGCTCTACTGTAGGGGAATTTGAGGACCGGGAGGCAGGAGTGGGTGAGTGGGTCGATGAATACCCTCATAGAAGCAGGGGAGGAGGAATGGGAAGGGGCCTTTCAGGGATGGGGAAAGTGGAAAGGGGATAACATTTAAAATGTAAATAAAGAAAATATCCAATAAAAATGAGAAAAGAAAAAAACTATTCATGTCAGTTATTCCTTATTTAATTTTCTCATATATAATTTCATAGTTCATATAATATTCATAATTACTTAAATAAATATTTACTGATCAAGCATGAATGAGGCAGATATTGTAGGGGAATTCAGACCTACCACCCAAAAATCCTTTTATATGAAACAGAGAGTCTCAGAGTTCTCACTTCCTTTAACTTTTTTTTTTCCTGTTTCCACAAAGTTATCAGTGGGATGAGTTTCACTAGAAATCTGATAAATGAATTCTGTCTTCTCTGTCTTATCCTTATAAATTTGAGTGGTACTTCCATGTATTTCAAAATATAGGCCAATTAATTATATGTCAGTGATAAATTGCACCTTATTTAATCATCCCTCCCTTCTGGAAATATACTCACACTTAGTCTCTTTACTTCCGGTCTCTGCTCTGGTTTTATTGTTTCTATGCCCTATCTTCATACTGGTATGCTGGCATCTGTTTCTTTTCTGTGTCTAATTCTAAAAATATGTGTTCCTTACCTTCTTGTTTCATTGGTTGTTTTATTCACTGAGTCCTTTCTGCTTTTGAAGTCATCTTGAAGATTCATCTAAACACATTGTCATCTATGGGGCTCCTTCTAGACTCATTCGTCTGAAGGGTCTCCACTGATGGCATCATCTCAACAATTATTGCTCTTACAAACTGATAAATATCTGTGGAAGGGAGAAGGGAGATAAAAGTCTACATGAGTTCATCTTTTAGCCATGATTTCCAGAAATGATGACATTATCATCAAGGACGAGATTTATAGTACCAGAAAACAATGTGTGTAGTTTTAGAGGGTTTGGGATGTAATGTTGAAAGTGAAGAAACATGTCATTTAAAAATATTGGCCTTTCTTCCTAGAACATACAAACAATATTGCATTGGCTTTGTTCCTTTACTACAATCCCTATGAGTTCAACCATTATCTGTGAGTTTCAGCCTGGTATTATGGACCTTTAACAAGAAAATCCAAAATGTCTGAATTATTTGAAACATGCATGGGGAACAATTCTTCTCCTTTCTGGTTGAGAAGAGAAGGTAACTCGTACCCTAATTCACTGCTATATACTCTTTCCTTGTTTACAAAGCAGTAGTTAATAGATAGGATGCAATCAATATCACTTGGCCAGGTATAGTATGTCCTGTACTGGCTACAATGCCAACTGTTTCTTCTTCTTAAATAATACAGTAACCAAGTTAAATAATAAATAATAGCCCAGAGAGAGGGAACCTTGAGTATTTTATACTATAAGGGAAAAATTGTCTTTCCTGTTGAATGCGAAAAGAATTTAAGCGTTTAGAAAGTAGAAGTTCAAGGATTTCATACATCATGGGGTTCACTGCTTACAAGCTTCCTGGAATCATTCTTAATTTTGGAAGCCTGTTTGAAAGTATCACCATAAGACAATTAGCTGTTTAGCAAACATAATAAATAGTTGCTTATAAAGCAATAAAATATTGAACTGTCATAAGAAGTCTTTATGAACTATGAAATTGGAACAGAAAGCAATATTTAATAGAAGATTCTATTATTTGTATAGCTTTCCAATTCAGTAGGAATCACTTTTATGATAAAATGTGTTTAAGACCAACTAATGTGTATAGTGACTATACTTAAATAAGTACAAGAGAATCAATGTATCTATGTTGACACTTTCTGAACAACATATTATAGAAATTTAGCTGTAGTTTATTCTTATATACATTGACAATAAAATGACCTTTCACTTCATGAAATACCATCCACGAACTCCCCAGAGTTCAAGTAAGTACGCAACAATTTTACATAACACTGAGGATGTGGTAAGAAGTATCAATGTCCTTTTAGATAAAATGTAATGGTGAGAGGGAATTGAGGACGTACTCCGCGCAGTTTGGTAAAGTCTCTTGCACGTTACTATCTTCTCACAGTTAATATATCAGGGAATTGTAACAGCTCCTGGAGGGTTTTTGCAATTAATATCAGCCCTAGTGCTCTGTAACACTGTATATTCTGTGGCTATCTCATGAACTCTCTTTCTTCAACCCTGAACACACTAACTTAGGGCATGTGGACTACATGGTGAATGTTGGGGAGGAATACTCTGTTTGCTTATATAAAGACACTGGCTGCTGCATGCATCGGCAAGAATGGGAATAGATACTACTATCTCAAAATGCCAGGGCATGGATATGCAGAAAGTTAGGAAGCATCTAGCTTTCCATTGGACATAAGCACGTCTGTGTGCAGATATCAGAAGTAAGACATATCTATGAGAACTGAAATGAGAAGTGACTTTGGGAGAGCAAACATGTGGATCTAGCCTTCAAAAATACCTGCTGTGTGAATCACCCCACTCTACAGCTCTTGATGAATGACAACCTAGTCTGATAGCTAGGAGGCTAAGTTTTGTCCTGTTGCTTAGACCATCAACTGACAGTTACTCAGAAAAGTAGTTGCTCTGAATCCTTAACATATTGTGGTTATTCTATTTAGCTCCATCAGAAAAAGCAATAGGCAAGGAAGAATGCCATTCTAATCCTTGAATGTATGTTTAATCAAAAGGCAAATCCGATAGCAGAGAAGTTACAACAATTCTTCCAAATCTACTCTGGGACTGTTTTTTAGACTTCATTTTCTCATACAATGATCACCAATCAGAATCAGAGTCATTGAGAACATTTCCCATACAGGAGAATATTGCCTCATCTGGAATTATAGTCTTTTATAACTTATTTTAGAGTAAATACATGAAACCAAAAGACAGATATGAATATTTTGGGGTATGTTCATATGAATATTTGTTTTTGACATAGAAATGTATCAACTATAGTACAAGGAGAGAAGTAAAATTTTCTAAAGATAATTTATTATGCTTACCACAAGAAAAATCACAATAGGAAAGTCTTATATATGTTTATACAGTTTTTTTTCTCTAATTGCATGTGTGTTTGTATGTGTGTGTGTGTGTGTGTGTGTATGTGTATGTGTGTGTAATGAACATCATACATATTTATGCATGTTTATGTTGTATATGTTTTTGTGTGTGCTTGTATAAATTTCGATGTGTCATATGTGTCTGATAATTGTATAGCTGTGCTGGTTATATGTTTATTTAAGTTTTTGTGTATTTATATTTATTTGTGGCAAATGATGAGAGTGGAAAAAGATGCATTTATCAGTTTCTGAGTTTTTATAAATTTTTAGACAAAACTGGATAAAATACTTCTAAGCTATAAGTCAAAGAGTTATGCTTTGCTTTGACCATTATTATTAGAAGACTAGAAATGAAGACTTTAACAAGCATGCGACATCTGCCTAGTAGGAGAAATGTCATTTGATTGCAGGAGACCCAACAGAGAAATCTTGTGTTAATCACTACATGCTTTTATGTTCAGTTATTTACTTCAGAAGCTTAAATGAGAACTCCCATAAACCATTTGAAAACTGGTGACCTATCTTTAACATTTTTCATTCACCAAAAACCCCACTCCTAATAGTGGAGCAAATCTGTTCCAGAAAGGATAAGGTGTTAGAGCAGGGCTAAAGGGTTTCTGGAAGCACTCAGCTATTGTGCCAGGCTAAGTACAAGAGGGTTTCTGAATAGTTAAGCTATCACACAGAAGCATCTTGAGTCTGACATGTATGTTACTGACAAAGATACCTCAGGTCACATTTTCCATGTATGTCAGAAAAAATATTTAATGTTTTTTAAATAAAATATTTCTGGATCCTCATGGCTTCTGAGTAAGATATAAAACTTACAGCAGCCAGTATATGCTGAGGACTCCTCAAGAGCCCAGTGAAACCACTGTGCAGGCATTGCCTTGTCAAATTGTCACACTAGTTGTAGGAGAAAAGTGAGCCTTGCCTGAGGAACCACAGGGCTTCTTCTCAATTACCTATGTATTCTGTTTTTATGCTGGATCTGTTTGAAGATGTAGGAAGGCTCTCTACTCAAGATTATAGCTTTGCTCTACCAAAACCTGTTCAGCTGTTAAGAAAGGAGGCCCAAAGTGTTACACCTTGCTTCTTTATTTCTACATACATCTTTCTTAAATGGCATTTGAAAAACAAAAAGCACAAATCATAGAACACGAAAGCAAAATTTGGCTAAATTGGAAGGAAGAGTAATTTGTTACAGTGTGTATGGTAGAGTATCAGAGGGAAGCTGCAATCCCGCTGAGTTGCTCAGACAATATATTCATTAAGATAGTTTTAAGATGAAGACAGTAAACAGTAATACTTCATGATTCACAATAGAGGTGAACACATACACACATGCATAATTCTGTTCATATTTCCTTCTCTTGGGGAGTGAGGATGTGTACAAGTATGTGTGAGCAGAAGATTTATTGTATAGACAATGGATAGGTCATACTTCAACATGAAGTGTTCCGGGAAGTAGCTCTTCAAACTACATTTCTCAATTAAATGGGGATAGGAGAATTATGGACATTAATCCTCTTTGAGCAAAGACAGGGATTAAAACAAAAACATATTTCACCTAGTTAGTAACCCCAGGAATCCAGGAGACAGGAGTTGCTCAGATCAAATTTATTTTGAGAGCTCATTGAAGTATTTAAGCTCTCTTTGATTAGATGGTATCATGACAAGCCAGCAAAGTACAATGAGGGAAATATTGTGGAAAGCTTGAAGACACCAGCAACGTGCTTTTCTTTCTCAGATATGTAGCCTTTATATTTATTTGAATTTGGAAAATTATTTGCCCTAGAAAAAAAGAGGGACCAATAAGGACTGATGGACTGATGTTCAGTTTAGTACGTGCATGTAGGGGTGTGCGTGTGTTCTTTGGATGCTAATCATATGTGATCACTTAGAGAGCCTGTTCTCTCACTGATTCTCTGCCTTATGATATATAATTACAAAGACAATTGACCTTTGACCAAATCCTTGGTACAATAGAATGAAAGTTGCTTTTTAACTGCCAAGATTATACTTAATGACATAGAGATGTTTGCTAAAGTTCGGAGATTGTCTTCACAAAGCTCTGACTGACCCAGGATTGATCGGGTGACTTTTTTCATCATTTCATTTAACCAACTTAACATCAAGATACATGTGACATGAAAAATAACTCATTGTTAAAAGACTGGTAGATTCTGGAAACCAATGTGTTTTGGTCTGGAAAATGACAGATATAATGCAAGGGTCATGCTTGAAAGAACATTTGGGGTGTTTCTAGATGTAAAATGTGACTACACCTACATGCCAGAAGACTGAACTCGACTTTGCTTTTGCTTCTTTCTGAGCTCCCGTCTTCTGTGCTCTAAATTGTTTTCTGATAGAAGAGCACTTAGAGCCTCTGTGACTGTTGGGTTGGGGGTGAGAATTAAGAGACCATCAAGACATGGTGTCACTCATTGTAGCTCAGGTGACAAGAAATATAAATCCCACCATTACTGATGTGGTTGCAGAGTAAACTCCAAACACATTCTGCTTAAAAGGCTAAAAGGTTGAAGCCTGTCAATGCTTGCCTAACAGTTGGTTAATTCCTTTCATAGTACTTAGTTTGGCTAGGGGTCTTTAAAAAAAAAAACTTGACCCTGAAGGAAAGATAGACTCAGAAGATAGAGCAAGAAGGTTAAATGGACAGGGCTAACACAGGATATTTCCTTTGTGAGACCAATTAGTGACTTGGTGAATGAGATATCTGGAACTTGCACTGACCTTACATGAACTTAATTGAGCCACCTCATCAGGGTAACCCATACAATTCATTGGATATTGACGTCTCTAACTGGATCACACATCATGACGAGGTGTAAAACAGTGCTGAATAGATTCTGTGCTTTTGCCTGGGGCTGAGTGCATGTCTGGAATATGTTACAATGCATCCTCCATTACAATCCAAATCAAAGGCAAATAGTTATATAAAGTGAGAAGTGACACAAGTAGAGTCTCTAGTCATAAAACTTTTCACAGCTTTTGGATGTTCATAAACACTCTCCCTGTGGCAATTAAGTAAATATTCAGAAATGATCCATGGCATTTCGATGAAGAATGCTACACTGTCAAAAGTACACAGTCAATCAAGATGTGGAAAAGCCAAGTAAGTGTTTGCCAATGTACTGAATTAAAAGAATACTGTATTTCTTACTATATTGAACCTAGTGTGTCATTTTTTATCATAAAATGTAAACACACACACACACACACATACACAGAGAGAGAGAGAGAGAGAGAGAGTAGATAGTAACTTTCTTATTCTTCAAGTCCTGGTTATTTTCTATGCTTTGTTCCATGTTGAAGAGAAGCTCGAGCACAAGGTGGTCACATTAGGTTTCTTGACTCAGTGATTCAGTTACAAATGTAGTAATATAGTCATGGTTTACAAATGCAGCTACCTACCTGAAAATGAGAAGAAACAATGGGCATCTGTTTCTCTGCCTGGATCAGAGAGAATAGCCCACACTAGTCAAGAGTTGGCACAAGGATGTGGAATTGCACTTTTCAGAATATTAAGTAAGCTGGTTTTCTTCAGTGAAACTTTGAGTGCTTACTTAAGAATATTTGACTTAATGCTTCTTGTGATTGAAAAATGTTAGGACTCACTTCCAAGCTCTAAGAAGAGCATTATCTGAAAGGAAATATATTAGGGTTTATTTTTTAAAAATATATGGAAAAGCATTGATTTTGAAAATCTTTCTAGTATTTTGGACAGACAAAAACCTTCTGATTTGTTCTGAGGTATAGTAAAGACATGGATTAATTCCAAAGTAGTGCCTGGTCATATAGAAAATTTATGTAGATTGATATATCTTCAGGAGCCATATTAATTTATTTATGTGTTTATATATAACATATCTATGACATATACATAACACACACACATATGTTTTTGTGTGAAAAGAAACAACAATTAAAGAAAAGGAGGCCATGGATTTAAGAAAAAGTAGGGTGGTCCGTAGGGTTGGATAATAAGAAGGGAATGTGAGGAAGATATATAATTATGTTAATTTCAAAACAATTAAAAGTACCACTAGAAAAACAATTAATGAAGTAGAATTAAGAACTAACATGATGACTATAGGACAATAGCCCAGAACAATATTCTTGTTTAAATATTAAATACATAGCAGTAGATGGTAAATCACAAGCCATGCATAGAATATTTTATTGGAAATAGCACTATAGAATATTGCTAGAATCAAGTTAGCATTTAATGATTTCCTGGAAATAGTGATATTGCAATGATTCCAATCAGGATTCTATGGATCCCAGTGCTGACAAAATTGTAAGAACACTTTTGGTAAAAATCTTGTAGCATGTTGTTATTGTCCATTCTATAGTGTCTCAACAAAAATAGACATGGATTTTAGTTCCTATATGGATGCCTATACAAATTGGTTTAAAATTTCCTAACAAATTGCAAACTCATATATTTAAGAATGATTGACCTGCTTGATTATACATTGAATAACATGATCAATTAAAAACGTTCTTCAGGGCACATGCTCATCTTGTAGCTCTAGCTGGCTTGTAGCATTAAGAGATTCATGGGCCTCTGCCTGCAAAGTGAAAGATTTATAAACCTTACCTGAACTTAAAATTTAAGTGTGAAAAATGTAAATCTCATATTACATGGAGTGTTATTCCATTCCACATTCCCTGCATCGTTTCTCTTGAGCAACCCGCCTAACAGATATGTTATTCCTTTTGTTGATCATTTCTCTTAAATCTATGAAAAACTTGCCCTTATTCCTATCTCTAACATCCATGTACATCATTCACAGAACAGGTAAATATAATTTAAAATAGTTTAGACTTTACTAAAGTGTGAATGGTTGTAGCTATTGATCAACATAGATGCAGAAAAATACTGAAACATGTTTTATGTAAACGTATACCTGGAGTTATCATTGGGGAGCACTTAAGTCAAAGAATTATTGAAGTTAGTTCTCTCTATGCAGCATCATGGTAGGCAAACAGAGGCTTTCAGATATATGAGAAATGTATGGCTCATTTCTACACTAAACTGTATAGATTTGTTTGTATGAGTCATATATGTCTCAATAATACAGAACAGTAGAAGGCAATATGAAAATGCTAATATATCTGACTTATTCCACCAAAATTTCACTGTCAAAATGGGAAGTTATGTTTAGTTTGAGAAGAACAAGGGTTTCCTTGTAGTTCACATTATGTCTCTTCTCTTGAAATGTCCCTTTCTTTTCTCTCTGGCTATCAATTTTCAGGCAGCTGCGCTGTACTGATTTCAGCAGAAGGTAACGATGTTGTTGGAGACTTATTGTCCATACCTTGCCTTTCTCAAAATAATATTTAAATTTTGAAATTTTCTGTTTAAAAAGTTTCAAGAAACCTTTGAACAAATGCAAGTGCTGTACTCTGTATGTTCGTGGATTTCCTGATAGATTTTATACTGCAGAGATGTGAAATAAACAACCTGGAGAAAACAAGTGGAATGCTTGTGAGAACTGGTAAGTCCGAGGTCCTCTTTCCAGACATTTGTAGAACAGAACCAGATTCTTCCTGAGTTCTGTGTGACATCCTATTGCCTTCCAAAATGCCAAAAGCCTTTTAATTTACACCAAACAGCAGTTCTTCAATTTGTCAAAAAAAATGCTATAAAAGAAAAATGAATAGAATTTTACAGTTTTAGTCCTGGCACCTCACTCTTGGCTCTTGAATTTTATTGCGGTTGCAAAAGCAGGTGCCAGACTATTCTTGAGCTGCTCTTTACAATGGATATATGATAAACTTTTACTAATTTTGACAACTCCATAAACCAAAAGACTGATTTTCATAGCCCAGGGTTATTAGCATCATCCCAGTATGAACAATACTGGGCAAGAATTTCCTTTGGTGACTCCATTACCAAAGCAGTAGAAAATTATTCCATCATTAGAAAACAAAATTGGAATGAGACAGAGAGTGCAAGCACATGACAATGTTTGATTAATTTGTATTACAAAGGTCTTCAACTTATGTATTTTGGTTTTGTATAGTCTGTAGAATAATACAACAATCCTTCTTACAAAATTCAACTTTTAGTGAAGATAAATTTTAATAATATATTAACCACCAGTAACTTTACTTTACAATAGTGTCTGTCTTTCATATCTTTCTGTTTGTCTACATATCATCTCTCTGTCTATGTATATACTTATATATCTGTTATGCATCTTTCAATCTACAAATCATCTGTATTGTCTATCAGTCCATTCTTTTTATTTCTACATATATAATTAAAATTTTCAAACAGCTTTAAAATAAATTAATATACATACACATGTTCTATGACCCATATTGTTAATTCCATCCAGTCACATTAAACTATTACTTAATAATTACAACAAAAGAAATGTAGGCAGTATAACAAATTTAGGGACTCGGCAGGAGTCATTCTAGTTAGAATTGACAAGAAATGCATTGGATTTCAAGAAAGATGCCATTGAGAGTAACTTTGATAACATAATTTAGAAGACAAGGCTAAGCATTTCAGAACCTATAATAGATCATGTTTTTATAATGATGAATATTACATACTTGTTCAGATGACTTCAACACATCCTCAGACACAGTAACGTGTTTATTTTCTTCTTTGCTCTTGATCCCAATGGCACTTCTCCTCTTAGATTTTGACAGTGCGGAATATTATACATATAGTGTTATCATCACTTAATATAATACTTATTGAATATGATTCAATAGATATGTTAAGAAGATGACCCAAGATTAAATGTATCATGATGTAGCTAGAAACATGGCTTGGTTGGAAAATTTTCTGTTGTGCTAGCATGAGGATATGAGTTCAAATTCTGAGAACCTGAATAAAAATCGAAGTATTCTGGTACTTGTCTAGAATCCATGCCCTAGAGGATAATAGAGAGGCAGGTAGATCCCTGATATGATATGGTAACACAATTTAAATCTACTCTTTTAGAAGTTAGAAGACAAGGCTAAGCATTTCAGTGCCTATTATAGATCATATTGTTATAATGATGAATATTACATACTTATTGAGATGACTTCAAAACATCCTGGGAGTATCTTGCCAGACTAACCAAACCAATATACTTCAGGTTTACAGACAAGTTCTTTATCATAAAATAAAGCAGAAAGATTTAAAAGAAAATACCCATTACCAAATTCTGGCCTCCAAATGTATATGTACAATTGTCGGCATGCACACCAATAGATAACATACTATGTATATCACGCAATTATTATACAACACATGCAAACATGTGTACACATACTAATGAAAATACGCACCTTATCAAACCCCATGAATCATCTGTGATACTGAAAGATTAATTTTAATGAGTGACTGACAGGGAATTGTAACCTAATGTGCATATGGCTATTAGAACAATGTTTGGCACTAAAAGGAAAGAATAATCCTGAAGAAATGTACTATACCTCAATAAAGTTAAGTCAACAGAAATGTGGCCATTCTGCATGTGTCCAGTACTTTGTATATAGACACCTGATAAGGCAAGGGCTTGAAAGTTTTCTCACTCAGTGATTAAGAATATGTACTGCTTTTATAAAGGACCCAAGTTCAGTTCACAGTACCAACACGAGAGAGCATGCAATTGCCTCTAACTACAGCTTTGGAGGATCAGACATCCTATTCTGGCCTCCTTAGGCCTTGGAACTTATGACTCAGGAACACACACACACACAAACACATACATACACACACACACACACACACACACAAATACAAACACATAATTTAAAAGATGGATCTGCCAAGCTTCTTTCCTCAGGAATCTTGAATATAATGAATAATTTTGAAACCAAAGTAACTACCACTGATTGCCATCATAACAAAAATTTATTGATGTAAACAACTAGCTGGCCCATGTCCATAGTGCTATGTGGAGGTCTTGATACTCATATCATAACTCATGTGTAGCTCAAACTCTGGTCTCAGGATGTGTCTCTTCATGCATATTTTAGTGTCTTTAATGCTGTCTCATGCTTTCAAATGCAAGTTTTGTTTGTTAACATATCAAACTTTTTGCTATCCAGATATTTAACTTTTTAAAAAGCACAATTCAGCAACCCCCTGAGAAAGCCAAGAGCTGTGCAAACATCCTTCCTGAGAAGCGCTGAGATAGTTGAGCATGGGATTCCCTCCATGAGTGTTAGCAAATAGAATGTTACCTTTAATTCATCCTTGCATCCTTTGAATAACTGTTTTGTTATTTAAATAAAGGTCAGAAAGCTTAATACACAGAGAAAGGTTTGCTCAGGATTTTTTTTTTCAGTGAACACAAATACAAACTCTGGTTAACTGGTGATTTTCGGATACACAGTTTTCTTTCCCAAGAAGCAGTAGCATCTTTAAATCACAGTCTAGATCCCAGTACATTCTCAGGAAGACTTATTTCTGAGCCACTGCTTTGGGATGAGAGCCATTCTGATGATCAAAGATGAAAACAGAATTGGTTATGTCTTTTATTTGAAATATGCTCTTTTAAAAATGACGATGTTGTTTTATTATTAATGTGGCTATGTGTAGCGAGCCATTCTGTTGTTCTGGTCCGTGGGTCAGGGAGCAAGAGAGAGAGAGAGTAGGGACAGGGACATAAAGAATGGAGACAAAACAAAGTCTGGTCAAAGATGAAGTCTGCCTGCTGGAGACAGAGTCTGAGTCTGCTCTCTGTCAAGTCTGTCTAGTCGAAGTCTGTCTGGAGACAAAGTTTGTCTGTTCTGACTAGTCTGTTTGCTCTCTGTCCAGTCTGACTAGCTCTGACTCTGGGTCTGCCCTGGCCTCTCCTTTTATATCTCTCCTGAGTCAATCAAGTGTTGGGATTAAAGTCGTGTGCTACCACTGCCTGACATTGACTGAAAGGATCAAGATAATTATCAGAGTGTGATCAGCTGTTGTAAACAAGTCTCTTGTCAGGGTATATGGCTCAAGATGGCTGCAAAGATAATAGCCGCGTTCGGCTCAGAGTCGGCTCCCAACAGGTCCCCCTTTTTAAATTTGTTTTTAAAAGGGAAGGCTGGGAAAACTTATGGAAACTGTGTCTGCCTTAGGTTGGAACAAAGGACCCAGCCTCCCTTTCCCATCTCTGGATACTCAACAGCCATTCGTTGAGCTCCTGTCTTAGGATGGTGAGGCTGCCCAGTTTGGGGCAAGGGTCTTGAAGTGTTTTCTTACCTGTCATTGACTTAGCGCATAAGTTAGGGGTTAATTCTCCTCAGTCTCGATGACAGAGGTTTTGGAGTCCCCTACTTCCCGCCTGTAATAACAGACCTGTATGGGTTTCATTTGAATAGCATCTATCTATTGTCATACAAAAGCCATCAGTCTGTTGAACAGCATGAACTCTAGAGACAAGAGGCTTAGCAATGTCTGAATGGTTAGTGCAAAAGCAACACTCTTTATAGGGTATTACATAACTCTCTCTGTTGGAGGAGTAAAAGGTATAAGCCTCTTCTATTCTGTAGCACTATTTCAGCTAAGAAGGATAATGAATTTTAAAAATGTATTATAGTAGATTCTATTCTTTCTAAATCTAAATCTATAGAAGTTCAGAACTGATCATAGCTTTGATCTTAACACAACAAATAAAGAAAATCTCCATTCTTGTCCCAGTTAATCCTAAACCCAAAAAACAATTATAGTAACTGTGGTAATGGGTTTTCTCCTGAGTCTAAACAATGTATTCCCACTAAATCATAAATCAGGGAACCAAAAATCCAATAGAGCCACCCTGGAGGTGTGGGTGGTGACGTCTTCTTCCACATTGAGAACTTCTCAAGTCCAGTATGCTGGTTGATCTGCTCCTGTTTGAAGACAATTGTGAAGCATCTTCATGTTTCCTGTAAAGAAAAAATACTCTTCTCAGGGGGTTTCTCCTCCCTAGATTTGTTATTGTTGTCTATTTGTTTGATCAGTCTCTCTGGCAGCCAGCATGCAGCATATGCTGTTTGGGAAATATATGTAGACAGAACCTCTTCCCCAGATAAGCACTGGATCTGACCCATTCCAGGCTCTAGTTAATGGGTCTTTCCAGAGGACTGTTGCAAAATTCTTTTTGGTATCAGGATGCCAGAATCTATCTGCAGCAGATTTTCCTTCAGAATCCAAAGTTAAAAAATTTAAAATAAAGAGTGTGTGATGAAGGATATTTCTGGGGGATCCCTTAGTAAGGTACCATTCCCCATTTTTAAGTTTTTCAAATTGGTTTTTTACTAGAAATTGAGTAGCTTGTAATTTTTCGGTGGTTAGGGACCACTGATCCACCCAGACAGGTGAGTCCTCCTTCTAGGTGATTGGATCGGCACAAAGCCCTAGGGGTGCAGCTGAATCAATAGCCCCCATCAAAAATACCCTAAGCCTCTTCTTCCAGAGTTACCATGGACCTCAATAGGATGGGTAATTCCATTTTCACTTTTTCCTAATCCTTTCCCTGGAGAAAACCCAGAGTTTATCATTTGAGCCGTGATTACTTCATTAGGGCTGTACATAATCAATCCCAACTGAGATAATAGATCTCTGCCCCAGAGATTAATGGGAAGGCCCGGGATGACATAGGGCTGTATATTCCCTGTATTCCCTTCTTTATCTTTCCATGTCAGCACCTTAGAGCTTTGCTGTGGATTTTGACTTTGACCAATACCCCTTAAATTTGTTATAGTTGGGGTCAGAGGCCAGATGGCAGGCCAATCGCTTTGTTTGATAATCGTCACATCAGCTCTTGTATCAACTAAACCTTGGAATGCCTTCCCATCGAGAAATATTGTCATGATAGGTTTTTGTTTGACTATAGGTTGTACCCAGTATGCATCAGAGGAACCAAAGCCTTGATCCCCTCTCTTAGGACTCTTATATTTGTAATTAGTAGGAATCAATGGAAGTAACAATAGTTGAGATATCTTTTTTCCTGTAGGAATAGTGACTATATTCTGTATTGCCTTGGCCATTACCTTAATCTCACCTTCATAATCATTGTCTATAACTCCAGGAAAAATTTGTCTTCGCTGCATAGTAGCACTGTTTCTTCCCACTATCAGGCCAAACACATTTGGATGGAGTGGTCCAAACACTGCAGTGGGTAAGGTCTGAGGTCCCATTTCTGGAGTTAATACTGTGTGGGTGACAGAACTGAGGTCTAGTCCTGCGTTTCCTGGGGTTGTTTGACTAAGTTCAGAAAGGGATTGTTGTTTGATGGCATGATACTGACTGGCCCATAAGCCTGTTTTGACTTGTATTGGTTCAGGGCCTGGGGCTGGCCCCTGTTCCCGTTTCCCTGATTATGGGAAAGTGTGTTTCCCTGTGTATCTGTCTTGGACCTACATTCACTAGCCCAATGCCTTCCATGTTTGCAAAGTGGGCATAGCCCAGGCTGTTTTCTGGGCTGTCTCTGGGTTAACTTATTTTCTGGTTTCCAATATTTTGCAAAGTGTCCAGGCTTGCCACATTTTAATACAGGCCTTTTTTTGTCTCTGTTTGCCAGAAAATCTCTTACTGATTGTCCTTGCATGGCAGCTGCCATAGCTAAGCCCTGTTGATAGGAAGGCCCTATGTCAGAACAGAGTCTCATATACCCAGTAAGGTCTGTCTTTTTCCTATAGTGTCTAATGGCCGTTTGGCAGGCAGGATTGGCATTTTCATGTACAAGCTGTTTCACATAATCTACACCTGCCTCTGCATTACCAAAAATCCTTCCTGTTGTTGTCATTAATCGATGAACAAAATCAGAAAATCGTTCATCAGGCCCTTGTCTGACTGAGGTCAAAGATGTACCAGGGTCTACCTTTACCGGGAGTTTGCGCCAAGCCTTCATGGCTGCATTTTGAATTTGAGCGAATAAGCCTGGGTCATATTGTATCTGGTTATCACTAGAAGCAATTGCCTTTCTCCTACTAAGGCTTCAAAGGACCAACCATTACCTGTCTGAATATTTCTCCTAGCTGTCTCTGTACAATTCTCATGATACTCTGATTTCCAAATAAGATAGTCACCACTGCTAAGAACTGCTCTCACTAGAGTATTCTAATCACCAGTAGTCAGCCACTCCTCTGCAACAAACTCTAAGATTGTAAGAGTAAAGAGAGTAAAGGGAGCAGTGGTACCGTATTGTGCCACCGAATTTTTTTTTTTTTTTCGAAACAGGGTTTCTCTGTGTAGCCCTGGCTGATCTAGAACTCACTCTGTAGACCAGGCTAACCTCGAACTCTCGAACTCAGAAATCCACCTGCCTCTGCTTCCCAAGTGCTGGGATTAAAGGCCTTAATTTTTGTAACTGATTAATTAAGACCTGATACTCTTTCTCTAACTCTATTTGTTGTTTAAGCAGAGAATTTTTGTCCTGTAACTCCTTTCTGGGATCTATAACCACCGACTCCATAGCAGGAGCATCTGGAGGTGGAGGAGCAGAGGGAGTGGGTCTTCGGGAAGAGGACCATTCAGGGTCATAATTTTTGGCTGTCTCTTCCTCTAGGTCAGCACAATCCAGCTCTGTCAAATCAATTGCTTCAACCTTTGGTCGTATTTTGGATCCTATACTTTTCGTTTTCTTTTGAACATGAAAGACAGCATTTAAACAGCAAAACAGAAGCAAACAATTAACACATGTAAGCAGCAAAGAACAAAGCAAAATCAGAGAGTTGAAATCAGGCTGAGAGTTGAATTCAGGCTGACTTATTACTTGCCCCATTATTATGACCTACTGGTCTCCACACGGCAGGTTCCCACGGCAATCACCCTGTTTCACTTCTGAATTTTCAGTCAACCCTTCTGGTAACATTCCCTCACGGGGTCTCTCATTCTTGCTGCCCTATGTTGGGCACCAATTTGTAGCCAGCCATTCTGTTGTTCCAGTCCATGGGTCAGGGAGCAAGAGAGAGAGAGTGGGGACAGGGACGTAAAGAATGGAGACAAAACAAAGTCTGGTCAAAGATGAAGTCTGCCTGCTGGAGACAGAGTCTGAATCTGTCTTCTCTCTGTCAAGTCTGTCTAGTCGAAGTCTGTCTGGAGACGAAGTTTGTCTGTTCTGACTAGTCTGTCTGCTCTCTGTCCAGTCTGACTAGCTCTCTGTCGAGTCTGACTAGCTCTGACTCTGGATCTGCCCTGGCCTCTCCTTTTATATCTCTCCTGAGTCAATCAAGTGTTGGGATTAAAGTCCTGTGCTACCACTGCCTGACCTTGACTGAAAGGATCAAGATAATTATCAGAGTGTGTTCAGCTATTGTAAACAAGTCTCTTGTCAGGGTATGTGGCTCAAGATGACTGCAAAGATAATAGCCGATTTCGGCTCAGAGTCGGCTCCCAACAGCTATGGGGTGTGTGTGTGTGTGTGTGTGTGTGTGTGTGTGTGTGATATATGTGCCCATGGAAGATAGAGAACACCTTCAGGGAATCATCTCTCTTCTTCCCCCGTGAGATGTGAGTTTCATGTGCAGCAAACACTGTCCACTCTGCCATCTTGATGGCCGAGATATGCTCCATTTTATAATTTATACCTGATTAAAATTTTCACACCATCTTTCACTATAACTATGTAGTTTAATAGATTGCAGACTTTGATACTTTTCATTTGTTACTTTGGAACCCAAAGCCACCAATCTGGATTCTGGGTGAAATGGTAGTGAGAATAGAGCAATGGCTCAAGAAGATATTCGGGCTGGTGCACACCTGCAGAGCTTTATATACACACACTTGAACAGGTATTCTTTAGTACTGTACCTTGTGAGGCATGTCCTGGGACACACATTGGACTTACTTTT
>NW_021604688.1:8583526-8594381 GCF_004785775.1 Grammomys surdaster | reverse complement strand
TAAAGAATGGAGACAAAACAAAGTCTGGTCAAAGATGAAGTCTGCCTGCTGGAGACAGAGTCTGAATCTGTCTTCTCTCTGTCAAGTCTGTCTAGTCGAAGTCTGTCTGGAGACGAAGTTTGTCTGTTCTGACTAGTCTGTCTGCTCTCTGTCCAGTCTGACTAGCTCTCTGTCGAGTCTGACTAGCTCTGACTCTGGATCTGCCCTGGCCTCTCCTTTTATATCTCTCCTGAGTCAATCAAGTGTTGGGATTAAAGTCCTGTGCTACCACTGCCTGACCTTGACTGAAAGGATCAAGATAATTATCAGAGTGTGTTCAGCTATTGTAAACAAGTCTCTTGTCAGGGTATGTGGCTCAAGATGACTGCAAAGATAATAGCCGCGTTCGGCTCAGAGTCGGCTCCCAACAGCTATGGGGTGTGTGTGTGTGTGTGTGTGTGTGTGTGTGTGTGTGATATATGTGCCCATGGAAGATAGAGAACACCTTCAGGGAATCATCTCTCTTCTTCCCCCGAGAGATGTGAGTTTCATGTGCAGCAAACACTGTCCACTCTGCCATCTTGATGGCCGAGATATGCTCCATTTTATAATTTATACCTGATTAAAATTTTCACACCATCTTTCACTATAACTATGTAGTTTAATAGATTGCAGACTTTGATACTTTTCATTTGTTACTTTGGAACCCAAAGCCACCAATCTGGATTCTGGGTGAAATGGTAATGAGAATAGAGCAGTGGCTCAAGAAGATATTCGGGCTGGTGCACACCTGCAGAGCTTTATATACACACACTTGAACAGGTATTCTTTAGTACTGTACCTTGTGAGGCATGTCCTGGGACACACATTGGACTTACTTTTTAGTTATTAATTTTTTTCATTTTTTAGTTTTGAAATTAAAACATAATTACATTGTTTTCTTCCTTTCCTTTCCTCCCTCCAACCTATCACATTCATCCCTGTATGTATATATATATATATATATATATATATATATATATATATATATATATCTCACATCAATACGGTAACCTGAGTCTGATACCCACATCCACATGTGGAAGAAAACTTGTGACTTTCTAAAGTTGTTCTCTGACTTCCATGGACATACTGTGGCAGGCATACATGTGCATATGGACATACATACATACACCACAGCCATGTATATTATGCATATAAGATATATAAGTAATGTATACATATCAGTTTTATAGTTATAATCACATGACTGACTACTTGGTATTGAACAACAACATGTGGCTTCTCACTTGTGTTTTGACACACTATTCTCATGCTTGCCTACTCTATCTACCTCTACTTGTCATCTCCAGCAATAGCTGAAGTGCTTTGCTTTTGCACTTCTGTTATAATTAGAAATTCATCAACTTAACTGAAAAAATTTGCTTTCTCTTCACAATACTGATGTATATAACAGTAGTAATATATTTTCTTTGGCCATTCATTGAATGTCAGGGTGAATTGAAGAATGTTTGGAAGGCTCAGTTTCATGTAATTGTAAGAAGTACTGCAATGTAAGTATTGCTTTAACCCTTTCTTTCCGATGAATTAACAAAAAGAATAATACCAAGTTTGGACAAACCTGTCGAGGCCACTCAGCTCAGAGATGGCCGCTAAGTGTCTGTAGATATTTTCATGACTCCTTTTTCATTACCTGCTACGACATCCACTCTTATAGCCATCTGACATCCAAAAAGCAATTTAGGAAACATCAGCATGTGTTCATAAAAGTTATGTGCATTGATAAACAGAAAACCACCAAAGAAATACCTTATTGAATAAAGAAATCCTCTTTTCATTTTACTGGGAGTTTCTGGAGTTTAAAGATGTTAAAATATAGAAGAATCAACATTCATCTGGATATTTAAGTAGAACAAAACTGCAAGAAAAAGTCAACCATTCCTTAACATAGTTTAAATTTGAGGATATATAAACTTTGCTTTATTCCTCTGGTCCTCTCTTATAAAGTGAACTAATGTGAATAAGTTAGCTCTTATATTTATAGAACTGATTGAGTGTTGCAGTTTCAGAACCTCTAGTAGCTTCATATAAACTCAATAATGACATAGGGAAAGCGGACTTCCAGTCTTAACTGTGTTGTAGAAAGAATTGTGGGGAGAAGCTTTGTGATGTGCATTTGGCAGTGAAAAAGATTATGGAATCTCTAATTCAATTTTGGGTTTTGCCTGTCTAGGGCTCCAAGAACAGATCAAAGGCTTCCCATTTTTATTTTTGATGATTAATTCTTAAAAAGAGAAGCCAGTCTCATGCCTTGAATCTTCCATATTGGTACTGTCTATTTTTCATTACCTTCATGGCTATCTAAACTTCATTGTTTTATTTACATAATTTTGTATTAACACACAGGGATACTGTAGAATACCTTGAGTATATTATAAAGACTTTTTTTTAATTTTTGTGATTGCAATAGAATCAAATCAACTCTCCCTTTCTTTTTTTCTCTGCAAACCTTCCCACATACACTTACTTGTTCTCTTCCAAATTCATGGCCATATTTTCATTAATTGCTGTTAGAAACACTCATTTCTATGCTCACACACATATAAGACATAAATGCATAAACAGAACCACTCACTTGGTACAGTATAACTTATATATCTGTTTTTAAGGCTGACCATTTGAAAATAGATAAAAATTAAAGTCTCAGCCTATTTCTCAGTTCATTTTAAAATATTGTTAATTGAGTCGAGGGATTCCAGGGAATGGATAATTAGATCATTTAAACACAATTTGGGTTGTGTTCAAAATTAAAATAAAGTTCACTTAATAAGATTCACATTAAAGAGAAATGGTCAGAGCATGTCAAAGAATAAATTGTGAGAAATAATCATAAACATTAAGTATGAGTAGGTGCTGGGTAAGAAAGAGTCGTTATAAAGACAGGAATGGTTACCAACATCTGAGATGACAGGAGCAAAGAAAAGAATCACAATGTGAGACAACCCACCTTAGAGCTCTCCTAATCATACACTCATATGGTCTAGGTAATGCTGTGTTCATCTAGACAAAAGGAGCATAGTCCTAAAAAGTGGCTTATAGTTTGTACACCAAATCATGTCTGGGACACTATACAACAGGAACAATGGAAAACCTATGCCTATCTAAAATAAGAAGTCTTAAAATAAGAGATTCTTTTTAAAGAAATGTTGTTTTTATTTCTTGTTTAAATGTCATGCCAATAGGATACCTTCTCTTTACTCTGACAATATGTCTTTGCTGTCTAGCTGACACTCAGATGCCACTTTCAGTTTATTGTCCATATTCTCTTAATATATTTACTTGATCACCTCTCACCATGCAAATCATCCATTTTGCTTCCAGCGAATTCTATGATTTTCTGTTTCTAAATTTTAAAGTCCTGTAATATAAATTATTAGCACAACTTTCTTCATCAGTGAGTCATAATTACTATAACTCAACAAATTAAAAATGATAAGCTACCATACTTATCATCACAAGTCTATAATATATCAGCACCAGTAAATATTTCTATTCTAAGTGAAAATAAATAGAATATGTGATTCAGTTCATCTCTGAGCTCTTGATATGCTTAGTCCACACAGCAGTGTCATAACAGTCACCAAGAAATTGGGGCAGAGATCCATCATACTGTAACATTTCCATAGTCACTTGGTCTTCCACTGCAGATAATCAAATAATGGATTGTATTTTCTTCAGACTTTACCAAGAAAATTTAGGATTTCCACCATGGCCCTACACAGTGTCTCTCTGCCAGTGGGCAACCCATCTATCTGATTGAGTCACATTGTTTAAGTCTTTGCCTACCACTCTCTTCATATATTTATCCTAACTTTCCATTATTCATCATTCTATATCCTACCCCTTGCTGGACTTCTCTCAGAACTGCTGCTAAAGTTGACTTATTCTATCAAAGTCTAGTACCACAGAGCTGGAGTGAAGGAACATGGCATTCACCATACCAGCCTCATCTTAGGATGACTTTGCAATGACGTTTGGCACCTTCTGTGCTCTTCCAGAGAAAGGAGTGTTTTCATTTCAGTGAAACTTCAGGAACCAACAATCATCACCTGCAGAGGTCCCAGTGAGTTCAAACAGTGACATAACGCTTGCAGCAACCATTTTCCAGGTTCTAGCCATTCATTATTTCACCGAGTATAAGTGACAACCTCCACAAACATTATGGGTTGGCAGATCCCCAGAAAGGAAAACTGGTATATGCTGTCCTTGATGCCTGGGTGAATAAAAATATGCCAATGACATTTTCAAAACAATTATAAAGAAAACTAACCCAAATGCATTCTGTATAGATTTATTTCCAAATGAGTGAATACCAATAATTCTATCTTGTTCAGTATAAGAATTTTCAAAAAGGTGATGTTGACATTTTCTTCCAAATATGTAATTTATCAATGTATGTTATATACACATGTACACAAACACACACATTATGAGGCATTACCATCTTAAAACAAAATATTTATTCACAAATGTACATATACTTTATTTTAAGCTATTCTATTTGCTGAGAATTCAGCCTCCAAGACTTAGTTGATACACTCCATGGAGTAAAATCTGTGAAGCTGCTTTAATGAGTAGATTGCAGAATTTAGAGGGAAACTCCTATTGTAGTATTTGTTGCCATGTTTCTGAAGAAATGTCTCTTAATGGTTTCACCAGGTAATCCAAAAACCTGACAACTGATCGAAAATCTTAGGCTAGGAATTTTTGGAAATAAAGGAAAAGACATAAAATTTCAACCATTTCTTCATTGTCCTAGATGTTCTCCCTTTTGTGTTGTGAAGGCAAACACTTCTTGAAGAGCTGTGCTTCATCCATAACAACATCTTCAGCCCTGCAAGGTTTGAGCCCAGTGATAGAGCTGTCATTCAGTCCATTCTCAGAAGTGGTTCCTTGTAGAAGGAACCTCGTCCATGTTGCCATTTGGTCAAGCAGAACATTTTTAGCTTATGCTCTTAAATAGTAGGGCATTCATTCATTTAATTCAACTTAGGTACAAGATAAATATTACTATATTCTATTTTTTACACTACGAGTCTCACTGAAAATGAAGCTGATCATCATCTTTCTGGCCACTGTAATCCTCACAATAATGAATATGTAAACATTATAGTGCATATACAAATGAGTGTCAAGTAATGCAGATGTGCTATATAATCTCCCCATCCTTCCCATCATGAGCTTCTGGACTTTCCAGAGTTCCACTGTAGATGATCCCACTGTAAAAAGATGGAAATCGTTCCATATCATCCACAGACAATGATGAAAGGTTCATCTTCAGTTTAGACAATCTTAAACTTCACATGGCTATTTCATGTGGAGTGATTCTTCACTTTGTTCCTTTTCTGTTATATATTTTGGAACTCCTTACATGGATCAGGAATATTTATTTTTTCTTTCCACTTTGTCACCACATTGCTTTATCTGATACCTATTTTGGGATGTTATAAGGCTAATTATGTGCAAAATATGAAAAATACACAGACTCACAAATAGAACTACAAAATGGCTGGTAGATGAATCAAGTGCTCTCTTAATTTCCAAAGTCCCAGCAGGTATTCACTAGTGATGTACTGAGTATTATTTCCTTACCTGGCATCTCAACTTTTTCCTTGTAATGGCATTTTGCCCAATATATCTATACCAGATGACCTTGGCTATATTCAATAAACTCTCTTATCACCCATTTCTTTTCTCCTGGACAAAAATCACTATCACAGTTAGAGATAAAACAAGGATGTGTGTCCAATCAATTTATATTGAACACATGAATTATTGCCTAAATATTTCCAGGCCTCTTTCAAATACATAAAAATCACCAAACAAGCAGAAGGAGATCACTGTGCTAAGGTTCTATCATTCTTTTGACATTGCAGCTGAGATCACCATGGTTCTATAGATTATGTCAACTAGGTTACAGATGGCTACCTTGTGCTAGCAAATTAAATCAAGCTCAAAATCTAGAAAAAAATGAGAAAATTGTTTTCTTATGTGTTATTGATCTCCTGTGGGTCAGTTGGATAGTTGTATTCTATAAAACTTAGTTCACTTATGTGTTTTGGTATATTGAAATGACCAAAATTCTTCCATGATATCGCAAATTCGCTTAATGTTGTAGATTTTAGCCCTTAAAATTTACTTTTGGTTTCTTAATTATTCTTGACAGGGTGGTCCTCAATTGAAGCACAGTCGGCTAACCAGGGGATATACCTTAGTAAATGTCATTCACTTTATGGGGAATGGAGAAGTGGTTATATCTCTCTCCATACTGGAAGTTGGTCTGCTGTAGGCCTTGCTGCCAGAAACAATATAAATTCATATGAGCAGTTTCCTTGTTCCAGAAGATATCTTCTGTGGCCCTATGCCCACTTTTACTCATACATGCTATCCATATCCATACTACTTTGTACAAGGATTTTGTATATATTATATAGTTAAAGGGAGTTACCCTATAAGAGGGCAATAGTGCCCCTAATAGACCCTAGAGATTAATAAGTGAAATTAAAAAATCCCAGTATCAGGAATTATATATATATTTTTTTTCCACATAGGGATGAACAAAAGTAAGATGTTTCTGTGTTAACACCACCTACTCCAAAGTCCAAACAAAAGCTTCTCAAATGAGGATTAACTGATGTATTGAACTATGGATATAACAACATACCATTAAGACTCAGTTTAATCCTATATACAGTTTGCAGCAAAATGGTAGTAGTTGTTTTTCCAACTTCTTATTATATTTCTTACCATAGGTTATTGTAAGAAAACGCTGCCAGATATGGGCTTCATCTTGTAAAGTATGTCTTAAATCAAATTAGATACTGATGGGTTACTTACGTAATACAACTTCCCCTGTAATACATATGGACATATCTTAATGACCAAATCATTATAGCTTGCAGCTTTCACAACTGGATAAGAGAGATGGTTTCTTCTTCTATAATTTGTGTAGCATCTTAAGACACTAAGAAAATGATTCAAAAGACGTGTACCAGCTTTACTTCATGTTCTAAGAATATAAATATATGATGTCTACTGCAATAGGGGTCTACCATCAAGATCTTGAGGTTACATAATAGTATTGACAACAGCTTATAATTTGGGAGGGGTATTATGGTAAAGGACATCAAATAAATAAATAAATAAATAAATAAATAAATAAAATATTCCTGATACTGGGATTTTTTAAATTTTACTTATTAATCTCTGGGATCTATTAGGGGCACTGTTGCCCTCTTATAGGGTAACTCCCTTTAACTATTTGTGTGTGTTTGTGTGTGTGTGTGTGCATGTAAAACAGAGATAGTGTGTGAGAAAGAAAGAAGAAAGAGAGAAAGAGAGGGATAAAGAGAAAGACGTTATCACTGTAAGTAAATGTATAAGTAACATACTAGCAAGTCGATGCTAGCCTCAGTTGTAAGCAGTGATTTCCAATATGAAAAGAGCAATAAGGTTGATGATTACTGACTTAAAAATTCATTTGATAATGAAAAGTGAGAAGTGTAGTCATTTCTTACTTACCATGTTCCTGGAAGAGATAATAGGAATTAGAATACAGCATGGAAACTTCTGTAAGGCATGTTATGGGCTACAGCAAAATTATGGAAAAGAGAAGAGTGAAACTAAGCTTCTGAAAAAGGGGGAATGTGGCATTTAAATTTGAATAGACCAATCACATACATATAGAATGGATTCTTCAGATATTACAGTACTTCTTAAATCTAAATCCACCATTCTCAAGTAAAATTGACACAGGTGAGACCTTTCAATTTGATATGAATTTAGTTCAGAGGAATGATGAAAGTTTGCAACCATAGAGCAAGAGGAAAAGCATCTGATCTGGGAGCAGCAAGTTGTCTGTATAGTAGGAATTGATTACACCAGCTTCTGAACAGAATCAGTTACTGAACAGCTACAGATCTTCTGTGATTATACACAGTGGCTAAGTAGGAGGTCAAGTCCAGTTGCGGAGAAGCAGAGAAGTATGGCTTTCACACACCTTTTTGTCTTAGTAAACTACATTAGTATGAGATGGAAAACATAAAGGTGCCTTCTAAGATTCTCCTAGATTGGAGTGGCCACATGTAGAAGGGACATGGGCATCATAGGCTAGAAATGTGCTGCAACTTCCAAATCTATGTGTAACCCGCGCTTTCCCCCAGCAATTCAGGCTGAAGTAAATAAGGGCAGAGTAAAAAAAAACCTGGTAAAACACGTTTAAATTAAAGATATTGAGGTCTATGGAAATGACTTATGTTTGCTTTCATGAATAAACCAAGGAATATAGAGATGGTTCCATGAATAATTATCTAATTTCAGCCTCAGAAGGCTCCATACCCTTATCTGCCTCTCTCCCCCCACCTGTTTCTATGTTTCTATCTCTGTGTCTCTGTGTCTCCGTCTCTCTGTGTCTCTCTGCCTCTCTGTCTCTCATGCACTAACACACACATAAACACACAAACCCCACAAATCAAGTGAAACAGTCTTTGAAATAAATTTAAGAAGCACCCTAGAAGAACAACATCATAAAAATATTTGTGTTAAGGAGAATTTTAGAAATGCATACAGCTGTGGTTTCGGGGAGCATCTTTGATTACTTTGGATTCAAGACAGAATAACGAGGAAAGACATTTGGAAGTATATTTGACCTAATATACACAGAGAACGAACTGAGGTTAGAGAGTGGAGAACAGATGCAAATCCTAAGTTTTCTCAAATCCAAATTGACACTCTTAAATCTCTCAGATTATCTAATGCAAGGGCATTGAAAAGGTCCTTCTAGACAATTCTTGTGACTCTCTCCATAAAATTCTCTTGTATGACATTTCTAACCTCTATGTCTGCTAACTCCATTTGTTTCTCAAATATTCACCCTGAAAGTTATCTCAGACCTGATTTAGTATCAGAAATTATTCTGTTTAGAATCTGAAAACTTTTCTCTGTAATAAATCAGTTTAGTTCCTTGAGATTAAACGTAGAAAGGTTTTTTTTTATTGGATATTTTCTTTATTTACATTTCAAATGTTATCCCATTTCCTGGTTTCTCCCCTAGAAACCTCCTTTCCCATCCCTTGTCTCCCTGTTTCTATGAGGGTGCTCCCCTACCCTCCCACCCACTCCCACCTCCCCACCCTAGAGTTCCCCTACACTGAGAATGAGGACCTGTCCTTCCATTGATGCCTGACAATGCCATCCTCTGCTACATACACAGCTGGAGCCATGGGTCCCTCCATGTGTACTCTGGTTGGTGGTTTAGTCACTGGGAGCTCTAGGAGGTGGAGCGAGTATCTGGTTGGTTGATATTATTGTTCTTCCTATGGGGTTGCAAACACCTTCAGATCCTTCAGTTCTTCCTAACACCTCCATTGGGGACCTGTGCTCAGACCAATGCAAGCATCCACCTCTGTATTTATCAAGCTCTGGTTTTGTAAATTGAAACAATTCCATACAAATACAACTATTAATGTTTGCAACCTGCCAGTATATCTGCATTCAGATGCTGTCAAAATTGGGCAACTTGCCTGTGCATCAATTTGCCCCAACTTTCCAGATGCACCTTCTTTATTTTATTCAAAATCTTATTCACTCAACCAATATGTTAACACGACTGAGCACATATGAGTATCTGGGATGCCTAAAAGTTGGCTTTATTTTTATTATTGATAAAACATTGATAAACATTTTAGGATTGCATAAGATATTCTGGGCCAAAATTGTTATGTTAAGTTTTCAGCAACTGTTCATTATAAAATGATTATTCTTTTTGACTTGGTCTTGATGACTAGACAGGAGGTCATAGATTATGAGTGCTTACTGCTCTTTCAAGGAACCAAAATTTGGTTCCCAGAACTCATGTACATGATTCACAACTGCTTGTAACTCCAGCTGCAGGGAAGCAGATAACCTGTCAATACACATCCATACACACACACACACACACACACACACACACACACACACGCATGAACACATGCATGCACAAGGACATGCACATATACACATAAAAATCAAACTTTTAAAACAAAAAGAAAGCCATTTTGCCAGTGATGAGTTTATAGCTCCGGACAAAAATAAAAAATTTGAGCAATTGCTGTATCTCAATAAATTCTATGAAGTTGCACAGTGCAATAGTTCTGAGGATAGAAGGGCTCATTTATAGAGGGTTCCTGGTTGTATGCTCTCTGTGGTTTTGCAGGATGCTGAATACACACATTAATGCTTGGGTCCTTCTCCCATTCTTCTTACAATGTGGAAAATGACCCATTTCTTTCTTTCTTTATACATTACTCCTTCAATGAATTAAATTTTTCTGGAATTGTCTTATTTAATTTTGCATTCACACAAGAGGACTGGTTTCCCATAAACTGGAAAAGACTTCAATCAGTGACACATCTTCAACATAGTCTTTTCACTATTAGCTGTTTTCTTCTTGGATATCAGAGGAGTTAGAAAATAATTTTAAAAAATATATTATTTTTAAGGACTACAGGATCCACCATGGCCTGAGAGATTTAGAAGTAAAGGAACCAGGAAACATGATTTATATATCAACGGATACTGATTTTGACCAAGACAGAACTTGAGAAGGGCACAATCAATATTTTATATCATTGTGAATATTAGTATTTTTCATGGTAATTGCATTGCTCAGATGGTCAGAGACCTTTATTGCCCCCAGGGAAAGCTGCCTAAGTTTATCTCACCCAATCTCTGTACTGACACTATAAAATAAGAAGTATGGGATATAAAAATGAGAAAATCATTATTTAATCACAGAGATTTGTTGTTTCTTCTTTTTTTTGATTTTCTTTTTTTT
>NW_021604688.1:8469121-8583426 GCF_004785775.1 Grammomys surdaster | reverse complement strand
CCTTCCCTTCCCTTCCCTTCCCTTCCCTTCCCTTCCCTTTCCTTTTTTTCTCCTAAAGATTTTCAACTTAACATTAATGAACAGGATGAAAAGATAACTGACAGCCAGAGCTGTTGCACTCATAGCTGCCAACCTCTTGGAACCATTTGTCGTAAATGATCCTGGTAGCCAGATCTGTGCTCCCCAATGTTGTGACATGATCGATACTGGATTCTTTGTAAAGTGGAGCTGAGCAAGCAGTCTTAGGTTATGACTCAAAGCCTCAAAAATGAGAATAGACCCTGTCGTGGTACCAAGTTGTAAATTTTTATAAAACAACACTCCTCCACTGCTTACCTTTGGGCAATGTGATCTTTCATTATCTCAGACACATTTAATATTGCAATCTCATCTTTTATCAGACCTTCACTCACACTGATTGCAGAAGTATATGTCCTGAAGCATCTAGGACCCTGAGCTAGGATACATCTCTTTCCTTCATAACATACCCAGTTTCAGGTATTGCACTATTGTGACAGAAAACTACTTATGTAAAGCTACATAGAGAATCAAAAGAATCTACTAAAAGTGGAGAGGGTCGAGAAAAGAATGATAGAGGAAAATAAAGGACAGTGTGCTCGATGTGTGGTAATATAAAATAATACATTAAGAGAACAGACAATTTGGCCAGAAAGTTAACAATGTTGAACAAAAAATGTAATAATGAGTTTTCTGTAATGTATCTAAAGGGTGATAAATGCTGATACTCTTTATGAAGTATAATTCAGCCTGTAATGCTAGTCATGGCATTAGATCTAAAATCTCATCCAGGAATGTCTGTCCATCTGTCTAATTGGCTGGCTGGCTGGCTTCCTCTATTCTTTCTTTCCTTCCTTCCTTCCTTCCTTCCTTCCTTCCTTCCTTCCTTCCTTCCTTCTTTCCTCCCTTCTCTACCTTTATTTCTTCTTCCCTACTTGCCTCTCTTTCTTCCTCTCTTTCTCCTTGTTTTCTCCTTACCTTCCCATATTTATCTTCTATAAAAACACTCGCCCCTTGATAGCCAATATAGCATCCAAGAGATCTGCATCACAGCAATTCTGCTGGCTAACCATCTATGACAATTCTCTGTCACATCCTTATCAATGCTGGCCACTCACTAGCAGATGTGCAAAATTGTCAATCACAATTCCAGAAGCTGCACACTGTAGTCCAGGCTCAACATGCTTCTAGCTGACCATGAACTTGTACACATCTCCTGACTTTGGGGGGGGATGTTTAAATTCAGTCTTTAGCATAAGAATCACAATGAAACTGAATGGCATGCTTTCTTATTTAACATCTGCTCCAGCAATGTGGGATTAGATTCCTAATATCTAAGAGGCTACAATATTAGCAATTCACAAAAGTTTATGGAAACCTAAGACAAAATTATGTATAAAAAGCAGTTTAAAAGGCTATTGTTCATTTAGTTCAGAAAGATAAAACAAAACAACTAAAAACCCCTGAAATTTCATATGCATTACTATATTCAGATGGAAGGAAAAAGTCTTTTCTAGAACACCTATATAGTTCTTTAATCTTACAATATAACATTTTTAGCTAGAGGTAGTATCTTATTTCCATAATCTTTACATTTGAAAGACTTAGGCAGTGGGAATATGCTAAGTTTAAGATCCTGAAGGTATACATAGTGAGTTTTGGAACACTGTGTATCTAAAACAACTTCAAACAAACAAAAGCAGAACCAAAACAAAAAAATAATTAACTTTTTCTGTGACTAAAAATAAAAAACCTTAACATCTATAATTTACACAACTATTCACACTTCAGACAGAATAAGGAGTCACAGTCAGTTTCCTTCACATTGTCCCTTGGTAGTGAGGACTATCCCTTGGAGGATACTGGTTTATAATTGAACAAAATTCCAGACTGTTATTCAGAAGAAATAATGTGTTGTTGTAGACTTTGGTACTGAAAGCCACTAAGAAAACTGCTGTTGCATTCCTGTGTTGCTCTTTCTGTGTATCTGTGGTTAGGACCTTTAACCTGTTGATTATTCCATTATGCAGATGAATCTATACCTGACCTGTTCATACATTTTCCATAACTGTGCATGGTTGTATACAGAAAGACTTTTAAAATATTCTTGAAATATGATGGAAAAAATCTCCTTTTCCCAAAGTACAAGAACTAAAGTGTTTTTCTTTTTATTGTTGATTGTTTTTAAAAGTGCTTTTTAGTTTATAAAATAGGTTTTCTATCAGTTTGAGAAAAGATACAACTCAAATATGAATACATATGTCCTAAGATCTCTACTACCATAAGTTTCAACTAGTGATAATCATTGTATATTCACCACTTCCCATTTATTCCTATTCCAATAAAATATCTCCTTTCATGAGAATCATTGAAATATTCTTAGACCTTCTCAAATGAATTATGTTGGTTCTTCAGTGATATTCTATAGTCACTGTTCTTAAGCTATGTTCTGTGACACTAGTCTCATTAGACACCAGCCACCTGTCCATGTGGCTATTCCTCCCTTCTTCACGGTCATCTGTGGGATTCATCGATGGATTTGCTGTTCCAGAAGTTATATAGTTTCTTAATGTACCTGTTATTTATTAAATCAAATTGATTGAAAAGACCAGTTAGTGTATTAACTGGATAGTGCTACCACAAGAAAGTACTACAGACCAAATGATCCCAATCCCACAATAAGAAATTTAACAGCAGTGATAGTTTCTTCATTCCATCTACCAGTTGTCAGTGATTATAGATTCCCTTGTCCCTACACACAATTAGACATACATGTAACTCTGTGTCCTAAATTCTTTTTCTTTTTTTTAAAAATAAAGATACTATGTTTATTTGATTAAGATCTAGTCTAAAGATCTTCTTAACAGCACCATCTCTGTCAAAGCTCCATCTCCAGAAGAGCTGCATGATGAGATGGTAAGGATTAAGATTGGACACATGACCTGTGTTTATATACTCATATAATAAGATATTCACTCAACTCATTATATAAACGGATTTAATATTGTATAACCATAAAGAATTTCACATTATCACATTTTATGAGTAATTATGGAAATGACATGCTCATAGGAAATTTAATTTTAAAAATTGTGTTATAAAGTTATTTAGACTATAATCCAAATTATAGAAATAAAGCAATTTTACTTATTTTTAACAGAAAACCAACCTTTTAGAAGCTAACTTTTTATTTATTGATATATAATTTCTTAAGATAGAGCTCTGTGCATCCCTCTGGCTGACCTGAAACTCTATCAGTAGACTTTTGAACTCACAAAGATCTGTCTGCCTCTGCCTCTTTAATGCTGAGATAAAAGGCTTTTGCCAACATATCTGTCACTACCTAAAATCTTTTAAAAACCTCACTGCCAGTAGTGTCTGTAGGTAGCATAAGAATATTCTGTGACACTCGGTAAGAACTCAATTGCAACTGTCCCTCTCACTGACTTCTTCTAGCTTCTGGGGCTATTCTGCCAGGCCGAGCCATTTCCCTTCCCTCTGATATCTACTATATCTCTGTGGGGGCAGGGGCACTATGTCTTTATTTGTTATGAATTAGACGTTTTGGTATATGAGTGTTAATATATGTGTATTTACCTGGAAGTAAGGAAGAGGGAAAGTGAGCAGGAGAGAGAACTAGAGAGGAAAGTGACACAGGAAAGGTAAAGAAAATTACTAATTTTTTTTTTTAAAAATATACACAAAAGAGTCAGAGGAAGTGTCCCAGTGTGGTGACGTATCTTCCTGGGAAGCTATGTAGCCCTAACTATCATCAGACTGAGGAGAGATGACTTAGGTACTCTACATTATTAATAGACTTTTCATGAACTTGGGTTATTGTGTTGCATTTTCTTGGCTCATGTAGAAAGTAAAGCAAGAACTCTGTCTTATTCCACTCAGTACAAGTAGATTGAGCATCTGCGACACACTGAGTAGCAAATATGGGAAATAAGTGCTATTAAAGTTGATATGTGCTCAGTGAAATTTTACAATAATTTTACAGCAATCTTTATTTGTAAGATACACTGTCTGTGATGCGTATTCAGCTTTCCTTGAGACTTTCTTATGAAGTTATGTGACTGTCTACAAAAGATGCAATATCGAGTATTTCTGAATCAAATTGCCTGGAGCTATGACTCTCAACTGTTCATGCTGAACACAATCACCTTGAGGGCTTATTAAGACTCAGCTTCTTCAGTGTTCTCCAGAGAGTCTGAATCAGTAGATAATTTACATTTCTAATCAGGTCCCAGGAGATCATGGTGCTGTCCTTTCTTGGATTGCATTTGTAACAACAGTGGCCCTGAGATTGGGGATGTACTCAATTTTTCTTCATTCCAATTTAAAAACCACAGACAGGGAGAAATGTTTCCTTGCCCGTATTTAGTTATTATTTGAATTTACTGACTAAGGAAAAATGGCTGATAAAAAAAGAGAAACAACCTGGTCACAAGTAAAATGGTTTCTAAAGTGATAGACATGTTTCTGGGACAGTGCCATGTTAAGTGAAAAGCCTTTCTAGCCAGCACCCCTTGGTAATTCTTTTAAAATGAATACACACACACACACACACAAACACACACACACACACACACACACACACACACACACACTAACTTACCAAAGCCCTTTACTATGTTCTACAGAGCTCTTAGCTTTCACTGACAAAACTTTAAAAATGATGGAAAGGAAAGAAGCGAGTGCATGTCCAAGAGTTCTCTAAGGAATCTGGAAGATCAGGGTAAGATGGGAGAAGGTAACTATCCTGAGCAACAAACTGGCAGGAAAGTTGACAGCACTATATATGTTTGTGTACGAGTGTATATCTGTGTGTGAGTCTGTGTACGTATGAGTGTCTGTCTGTGTGTGTGTTACTGTTTTCCTATATCAGTGTGTGTATGTGTATTAGTGTGTGCCTGTGTGTATGTTTATATGTTTACATGTCAGTTTGCACATGTGTTCAGATGCCTATGCACCTAGTAGCAGGTGAGTGTGGGAGCTATCTAAACTGATTTTTGATACAGGGTCTCTCAGTAATAACTGTGGCTCACCGAAATCTTTTTAGGATTTATTCACCACACTGATCCCATTGATGATATTCCTCATCTATAGGAAGAAACAACAATACCAACATTATTAGGAATTAAAAAGAGGTTAATCCCACACAGAACATATGTGAGTTCCAGAGGTCCAAACTTCAGTGGGGGAGAGCCTTTAAGGTGTCATAGGAACAGCATTAGTTATAATTGGAAGAGACCCCTGAAGGTGTGAGGCAATCACAGCTTTCTCATGATAAAATGCTAATAGGAGAGGATCCGCTATTCATGACTGAGCAACAGAAGTAGGTTCTTACTTTAAATCCACTGCTGATGAAGATGCAGTGAATACCACTGAAATAACAAAGAGGATTTAGAAAGTTACATACCCTTAGTTGGCAAGGAAACACCAGTGTTTAAGAGGATTGAATCCAATTTCAAAGAAAGTTTTCTTGGCACCAGAATGCTCTAAAACACCATTGTATGCTGCAGGCAAATTATTTTGTAGAAAGAAAAACAAGCTAATATAACAGACATCATCATTGTCTTATTTCAACGAATTATCATGACTGTCCCAACCATTTTCTCTAAGCAAGCTGATCATACAGTAAATGTCATCACTAACATAATCCATTTCAGGAGAAAAAACACCATGGCTCCCTGGAATCTTAGACATTAATAGTAAGTTTTATCAGTAAATTATTTTTTATACTAAGGCATTTACATTTATATGTGTCATAGTATTTTACTTGTACACTAATATGATCCAATATTGTATAAATGAAACTTCTAAGAGTACTAGGAATATAAAAGTAACATGGTGTCATTACAGTGACCCTTAGTATCTCTGGACTTGTTTCTTTTATAATCATAGAGAAAATGAATGACATATGGAAATTTTCCAGCTTCATAAAATCAAATTCTACAGCATCTCCTATTCAATATTTTCTCTTTTCACTATTGTGAAATAATTTTTTTCAAGTATTTATAATTCAGTCCACATTCATATAAAGGCCTTACAGTTATTGTAGAGACTAGAGCAAAAGTAACAAGAACAATAATATTTTGTGGGAGCCATCTAATGCTTTCAAGTGCAGATATAAAAGAGACATATAGAGATGCCTGAGATTAAATTCTCCTCCCTTTCCAGAGTAAACAATCAGGCAAATATTGACTTATTTCATTATATTTCTTCCTCTCTGACTTTCATTTTCATGGTGGACAGAAATTTGGGGCTTAAGAACTGAATTGTACTTGTGCATTCACAAATCCTAATTGCAAATAGTTATCACAGTGGTGGGCCAAGCAAATTTTTCAAGCAGGTTAAAACATGTGTTGGGATACAGGTAATTTTCTAACTTACTGTCTTCAAATACAGAACAACTATTTGAAAGTGTTAAATCATCAAGTTATCTTAGCAGTTATTTATTCTTGGCTCTGTGTAATTATCTTTCTGCTTTCTGAATGTAATGCCGATATAGTGACATATCCAAATTCTTTCTGTAATTTTTCTACTATTTACGATTAGTAGGAAATCATTCTTTAAATTCTTGGATTATGAATATGTACTACATGGCCTTCTTTCCAGAAACTTCAGAAAATGATGAAGAAATGCTTATATTTTAATAAATACATGCATTAAATACATGAAATTTAAATAAGTTGTTTATTTATGTATTTATTCTTTGACAGTTTTCATACTTGTTTATGTTTAATTTTAGCAATGTTGAGCCCCTACCTTGCATCCCTCACCTCTTCTGAAAGAAATTCTTTGCATTGCCTGTGTGAGCATACTCAATTTATATATTGAACGTTAGCCCCATTGCAACAGGGTCAAGAGCTTTTCAGGTGTTCTTGGATCACGAGGGCAGAATTTATATGAATACAATTAGTTCCTCAATGAAACAGACAAATATCATCTATTCCTTGCATTTACTTATTAGATCCCTCTAAGAATTCAGCACCTATGAGGAAAGGAGAAAACTCTTATCAAACACTCTCATGAGTTCATGACTTGATCTTGTTCCTCTTGGGTTCCAACATCAGGAGAAATAAATGTATACTCTTTGTTATAGCAGCCTTGCTGGGATTAATTTAGAGGTACTCATTTATCCATATACAGATAAAAATCAAATGCATACTAACATACTAAGGAGGTTTCCATACCAAATAAGACAGTTTATCACATTTATAACTAACAATGGTACAATTTGACAAAGGATGCATTCATACAAACAAGAATGGGAAGAAATTCAAGGAAATAATATGAATTTTTTTATTCTATTTAAACCTATCATTAAAACATTTTACCACCAGGAAGGGACTCCTCTCTCTCTCTCTCTCTCTCTCTCTCTCTCTCTCTCTCTCTCTCTCTCTCTCTCTCTGTGTGTGTGTGTGTGTGTGTGCAATATTTTTTAATTAGGTTCTTATCAACTGTCCTTCATTTATAGTAGATAGACATATTTGTTATCACTAAAACAATATAAAGATGATGGAAATGAACGAAAGTTTAGAGGAGACTTGGCTTACACAAGTGGGTTATCTGAACATGAGTTTATTCCACAAATCTGCTGCTTCCCCATGGCTTATCTAGCTAAAAAGTTATTTGTAAGTATATTAAAAAGGCCAATCTGTACCAGACCCAATTTTCCCTACTAGGAAATCTACCATGGATACCTCTGTCGGAGGAATAGATTGATTGCTGCAGCATAATGGGAAAGCACTCTTTAGCATAGCATCCAGAAGAAAAGCGCAGGTACTAAAGAGAAAGACCAAGGGTGTTATGGCTTCAAAGAATGCAGGGAGGGACCAGAGCAGGCAGGGAGTTGCAGAAGATGCACAGACCAAGGGATGCCTGGCCACAGAGGGTCCTTCTGAAAAATGGAATGGTATTCCATCTCCAGAGCGAGACTGTGAGGGAAATAATTAATATGAGCTTGGTGCATGATTTGAGTGCCCTATATATGACTTCAGAAGCACACGTGATCACTGATTTTATAGATTAGGAAATTTGGTCTCAGGAAAGCTAGAGAGACAGAGAACAGTCACAGAGGCAGTATAAAAGCTGACAATGAGAAACCTAGCTTCTAAAATACACAGGGCTAAATGTGAATGACCTGAAGCTCCGAGGCTTTATCTCTCAGGACATAAGTTAGTAAGTGGCTACACACAATTTGTGTGCATGTGTGGGCCAGTTTTGTAAGGAGGGAAACGGTTAGTAAGGATGTGGATCGCCAGGGATTTTGAAACACTGATTCTCTTATGAGAATCATCTTGTGACCTGTCACCCAAACAGAACCATGGAGGTCTAATCCCTCTGAGTCAGGATGTCATCTTGTTGCTGGAATATCAAGTAATTTCAACAAGGTTTTGAATGCAAATACCATTTAGACTGAGGAATATAGGAGGGAGAATTTACACTGCAAATTAGTGTATCTGCAACCAGAGGTTTTGCATGCCTGCACTTCTTTAAAGCATTCTTCTCCTCCTCCTCCTCCTCCTCCTCCTCCTCCTCCTCCTCCTCCTCCTCCTCCTCCTTCTTCCTCATCTTTCTTCATCATCTTCTTGTTCCCTTCCTCCATTGTGTCCCTTCATCGCAGGACCCTATACCATCGCCACAAACAATTTTCTTTCACTTACAGAGATGGGAAAGGAAAGGAAATTGATGCAGTGGTGGGCCTAACATGACATTTGAAAAGTGACTTTTTGATTTTCAATTAACCTTGCACAAAAAGGAAATATTGAAATGCACCCCTTTGTTCTTGTCTGAGTCTGCAGACAGACTGCTTGGTGCTGCGGGGCTGAAGAGACTTGGGGTGGGGTAGTGGGAAAGGAAGAGGCCAGAAGAGAAATGGAATCTGCACCCACCATAGCTTTTTCTCCGTTTGCACAGAACAAGGGAGAGTATCTGTAGTAATTACTCTCAGAAGGGAAACAGGTAGGAGACAAAATGTTCCTGTCGTTTGTTTGACTTAATTGTATGCTTTTATGAGCAGTCTGGCAGGAAGGATTAAAGTTACTTTTAATAACAACTCCTTTCAGGAAGAATTTGTTTTGAAGTTTCCCAGCAGGGCCTCCAGGTCCACAGCAGGGCCTGTTCCCCTATCTGTGTCCCCTCCTCCTTTCCCTTACAGACAGCCCCCTCTCCTTCCCTTCTTTGAAAATGCCCATTGTTCTGTTTGCAGGAGAGATGCTGGCGCTGTATTGGAACACATCATGTTAACTCCCTAGTGAACACTTTGAAAATTTCCTATGCAATCTTTGCGGAAGCAAATATCCCTTCTTACCCTACTCTTCTGAGAGGAACCTTGAAAATTATATACGAAAAATACACTAGCTTGACTCTTTGGACCTCGTGGGGGTGCGTGTGAACCCTGCATGCCGACAATAACAGCTTCCATAGACACATACACACACATCATGGGACACTGTTACCCTGATGGAGCTTTCTGTCGGGTTTCTTCTTTGTGTCTGTTCTTGCAGTCTTTGCTCCTGTCTCCCTAGCTGTTTGCTCTGTGTCTTTCTTCTCACTGCCTTTGTCTGTGTTACTTCCCTCTTTGTGGCTTCAATCTAGTGGGTTTCAGCCAGGATGACGTCACTGAAGTCCGACGAGGCTGACTGAGGCCGGGGACTGACCTGGATGTACCTCGGATGACCAGCCTGGTTCCAAAGAGGATGTCAGGGCCCGCCCAGGCTGAGTCTTCCATCTCAGAGCCAGCGCACAGAGGACACCTCCTTTGGTCCCTAGATGGCAGCAGGACGCCGAATCTCGGGCAGCTCACAGCAGCATGTTCAGGTCTATTTTCTTGAACAGATTGCCAGTGGATACAGCGGCCAAACAGCTCGTCTCGTCTCCGGAGTGTAGGTCAGGCAGAAGAGCCAGTCACAGGGCTGCAGCTGGCGGGGCCTCCCGGGTCAGCTTCGGACAGACGTGATAGGAAAAAGGCGAATGCGGCTCCAGGACACTGCGGTGGTAAAAGCGGCGACTTCAGATGGTGACAAAGTCCTGTAGGTTTGAGAACAGGACACTGACCCGTGAGAAAACATTGTTGGCAGACAGGGACCCTGAGGCTATGCGGGAGGGTACAGATTCCAATCTGACTAACCCAGACATACAGATTCACTGTGTCTACCCTCCCTGAACTCAGGTATCTTCCCACCCAAACCAGAGTGCATAGGACACATCAGCATTATTAAGACCATGGACGGGAACAAAGATGCTTGGAAGCAAGTTGCACCAACAACCCTGACTTCAGGTTTGGCTGAGATTTCAGGACTGTCTTCCCCAGACTGTACCCAGTGCTCTTAGGCTGTTTATTGGTACTATCCAGAGACACCTTACTTGAAAGCACAGCGGGTGGGAGGCTGCATTCCAGCTTAAAAGCTAACAGCCTTTACCTTCAAGCCACTTTTTTATTTTTTATGAGCCACATTCCTCTTAAAATCGTATGAATCTGAAATAATCCTCACTAAAAACTTACTTCTACCCAATATCCAGTCCCTAAAGGGGGAAGGATTACACAGGGAAGCAGAGACAATTGTTGTGAGGGTATGCAATGGGAACATGGCATCTGACCTACACTGTGAGTCAGAGAATTCTCTACATCACTGACACAGAGGGAAAAATCCATTTTCTAAATCATTCTCCTTAAGGTATACTTGGGGGTATCTTTGCCAGTAGTACACTGGTGGAAGCCTCCCTCCAAAGACCCCAAGACAGAGGCTGCTGATTTTCATTCCTTCTCTTGCCCATGGCTGTGTTGTCATCAATGTCTCCAGAACCCAAATTTCAACAATGAAGCACAACTGGATCTAATCTCTATCAAACCAAGGAAATACACAGCCTGTGTACAATACAGGCAAATTTAAAATGAAGAGGAGGAAAATTCATTCTCTGGTGTTAGTTGCCATTGTGTATGGGGTTCCACATTGAATCAAAATGATACAGTGGTAAAAGAAATGTAGAACACATGATGAGACAAAGTGAAACAAAAGAGTCATCAGTACCTCCTGTGATTCCTGAAAACCATGCCGGATCTTAGGCCACAAGGCAAAGTCACGGTCTATTACAAAGCACCTTCTTTATCATGTGTGAATCCAAGACCTTGACTTCACCTCTCCTGTCAGTCACTCCAACAACCTCATAAATCTCATATTATAATATTGAACCATCCTATAATCACTTCCTTGGGGTTAATGCCCTCTCTCTCTCTCCCCCCCACTTCAACTTTTTGAATTCCTCAACTTTGACAATCTACCAAGACAGGTGCATTCCCATTGCCCCTAAACAGTTTTGCCTGCCAGCCTTGCCAGCCTGAACCTCAGTGTTGCAAACACTTGGCTTTCTATTCTGGTGAAAGTGGAAATATAGCTGAGAACCTGGAGCAGGCAGCATGGAAAGTGACTCTCCCTAAAGACAACAAGATAGCATTAGTGGCAATCCTGCAGCCTTGCCAGTTGTCATCAATAAGTTTGCTACATTCAGTTTACATGGGACCTTAACGTTGCTCAGTACCTGTTTACTTCTATGTCAGTGGCTACTTCATTCATTTGTCTGTGGACTTTTTTTCTTCATATTTTCCATACTGAGCATATCTCCCCAGGCTTCCCACGACGAACTTTTCATCCTTACAGTAGATATTCCGTTCCCTTCAATTGTTTCATAGAAGAATGAAATCCTTTAGGGCAGCTGGAAGTTTAGGTCTTGGACTTCATCTTAAGTGTCATTCATTCTTGGTATCTTTCTTCTTCCCTTTTTCTTACTCTCAGTAGCTGGAGATCTTTTACATAATACATGGTACATAAATCAGGAATTCTTGTCATGTGTCATATGACTTAGTCATGTCCTTTCAAACTCTGCTTTACTCTTTAATTAATAAAGTGACTTGTTTTCTAGATACTTGTTGATACTAGAGTCCTTGAGGGAAAAATGGACACGTGCTGGCAATACCTGCATCCATGCATACCAGCACAAATGCATATGCACACATACACATATATGCACATACATCCTGTTACTCCACTGCATTCTTTACTTTCTTTCCTACATGTCTGAGTGTTGCATAATTGCTTTCTTATTCGGTTTTCTCTGATTTTTCTTTATTCTTTATGACTCAAAGCTTGAAAACACGGATACATATCCTCAATCCCAATAACATTAATTTTCCCTGATATCTAATAGAGGCTTTATTTTACTTTTTCTAGCAAGGAGTATGGATATAGCAGTTAGCATATATGTTCTTTCTTAGTGTATATTTATTTCTGTTTAAAAAATTCCTCAAGCACTAATACATTATCTATTAACTTAATTTTTAGGGGCAAATGTAGACTCTAACATATAGTGCTGTCAAATGGGATTTGTATATACCCACCACATTCCTTTCAAAGCTATTGCTTGTTCAGCAATAACACATACTCTGGAAAATTGGCCTGTGCCATATGACCTCACTCCTTTCTTTTGAGTGCTTAGGTCATGGTGAGTACCACTTTGAAGTCTCACAGACCTAACTGGTCACTTGTCTGTCACATGAATTAGTGCAAAGTTCTTCTGAAAGATGCATGATACTGTCAAAGAATATTTCTGACTTGAACTGGATGCTGTGAAGAACAGAAAGATGGTGGCAGAATAAAAACTTTGCAGGTCATGAAATGACTACAGCTTCTTAGTGAGATGAAGGTGAGAAGCAAAAGCAATGAGCCTGTACTTGATCAGATTTCAAATCCTAATCCACACCAAAGCTTTTCAGCTTTGTCCAACTGTGCCCTGATGTGAGACATCTCTATTACGTTGACATTCCCTCAGTGCACAATATCTGCCTTTCTCTTCTTTTCATATAATCTAATGAGCACTGCAAAGATATTGTCAAGCAGCTACATCCAATCTAGTAAAAAAGATAGAAAGGTAGACAGAAGAAGAATAGGCTGATGAATTTCTGAAACATCAGGCAAGACTGAGCTTAGAAACAGAAGGTATAATTTTATGGAAATGTCATATTACTGATGGACAATGAAGAATAAATGATGAGAAGTAGTTGTTTTAGTTAAAAAGTCAGTTTCAGACTAATGGAAGCAATAAATGTATGCTTACCACAAACAAGTTCCTACATTTCTGTTATTGCCACCCTCACTAATACCATCATTACCACTACCATCACCATCATCCTGATCATAGATACCAGTATCATCACCATCATCTATATGTACCAGGCACTACACAAAAATGTATGCATGTGTAAGAAGTTTACTCTTTCCAGTTCACTGATGTTGTTCTACCCAAATGACTTCTTTTTCATATTGTCTATTCTTTGACAATATCATTCGATAATGGATCATATTTTGGTTATAGTAGTCTCATAATTCCTTTGTCTTGATAAGCCTATAGAATTACTTCATACCAGTTCTCTCTCTCCCTCCCTCTCTCTTCCTCTCCCTCCTCCTCTCCCTCTCCCTCCCCCCTCTGTCTCTCTCTGTAATGTGTGTGTAGGTCCACCACCTCCTTTCTATTTTCTTTCTTCTTTCCTTTTGTCAACATTTTCTCTTTTTTGTCCAAATATATAGTCTCTTTAAAAATAAAATATTTTGAAAACATTAATCTCTTCACAGGGTCTTGGACACCAGCAGAAGTTCTTTCCTTTTCTGACAACTGAGAGTGCAGTACTATTTACCAAATAATTGAAAGACATTCAGCATCACCAAATTGAAGTGGGAAACTAGTTAGTCTTTGTGTTTTGGGTTTTCATCACTGGTAAATTCCTAAGTTTCTTGCTGAGCATGGTAAGTCTTGTAATTGTTCCAATACAATTTTTATTTTTGCCTCAGAAAATGCATGAGGTAATTTAACACTTACTGTGAGATATTACAAAACTAGTATTTCAATGTGTCTATAGTGTTGCTAGGTGAGACTTTCTCTTAGCAGTCAGGATTGAATATATACATGTGACTGATGATCACTAAGCATTAATTATTGACATCAATATTACTGTCTCCAAGACTTAAGGGAAGAAAATAATCTGAAACCTGAACCATAAGAAAACTAGTTTACTCTTTTCTTTCAAAATATAAATTTACAATTATTTTAATTTGAACATGAATGAGAAATTGAAGTTTATTCAAAATCATAAAACAGCTATATCTAGAAAATAGCTGTTAAAAGCTTTCAACATAAAAAATATCTAGGGTTGTCCATCTGTGTTCAAAGCTATCTGTGGGCTAATAATTAAGACTGTCAAAACTCTAGGGGATATGCGGTTGTGAGGACAGTAAGCAAGACCTATCCATTGTTAGTATTGACTGCTAACCCTACTTGGTCAGGTGTGATGCAGTTCCAAAGCTCATTTATGCTTCATATACAGAGTGAAGTTGTATTGCTATCCATGATACAAGGGTTCACACTGATAGATGTGTCAAGCCACATCACATAAAGGCACAAAAATATACTTCCTTATGCTACTTCAATTATAATTTTTCCATTCCTCTGGACTATTTCTTTGACTCAGGAAAGGTAGATCTGATGTTTCCTGTCCACAAAATCATCATTCTGTCCACTAACTTGTATACTGCTCCATGAAGCATGCACAAAAGCCCACAGAAATGATTAAATGAATGTTTTAGGCATCTTCTGACTTCCAGGATTATGCAGAAAAATATCACCCATTTTCTTGGTCATTTCCAAAGTCTTGACTTCAGCAATTTGCAACAGTACAATGAGTGGTACAGGTATGTTTAATGGGAAACTCTGAATGACAACAAATATCTATATGTTGGTTAGCACATTTCTTCCTGAATATGCACACTGTTCATTTGAACAGATGTTTAAATAGTGATATCAACTCTTCAATTGAATGAACATTTTGTTGATAGCAAAGCAGTGACACTGGGACTAAACTTGAAAGTGGAATGGGATTATAGCATGCTGACAATTAAGAAAATCACATCATCATCACCTAAATCATAATATCAAGATTTACTTTTATTATATACATGTATATACATATGTAACATATGTATATAATATATACATATATAATATACATACATGCATACATACATATATACATTCTTGTTTAGTGAATAGAGTTCTAGGATAGATGTAACTCAGGCTGCCATTGATCCATAGGCTATCACCTTTCCTAGCCTTCCAACTCCTAGGATTACAAGCATGCTCTACCATGTGCAACTCTGGTGGATTTTATGAATGCACACTGAAAAATATATCTGTGCAGATAGAAGATTAACAAAATCTATCTATACCGATATGTGGGACGTGGCATTGTTGGAATAACTGAATGTTCATCCTGAAGAAGAAAAAGAAACTGGCCTGACATCTTGTCACAGAGAGGAAAGGTTAATCTGATGGGGTTTTTTTTTGTTGTTGTTGTTGTTTTGTTTTTGTCTTTTGTTTTGGTTTGGTTTGGTTTTTTAATTCTAAGTAGTACTTCTCATACCTAAGAAAAATATATTGGGCCATAAAATTGATCTCAAGATTATATTAACTGCCTTCAGGATCAACTTCAATTTTTGGCTTCTGTCATACTCCAAAATTAAAGAAAACTCAATCTGACTACTGCTACAGTTGGACTTTGTCCACTATTCCAGGAACAGTGTTACTTCAACTCTGGTTTCTTCCCTTAGTCAGTCTGATTCCTCCTTATTAACCTCACTCTTACATTTTTACTCTGACTTTTTAATGTTTGACATAAGTCCCTCCTAGATGAAATCACTGCCATTACTAGATCCACATTAGGAAAATGTCTGCTCTAGTTTGCTTTCTGCTGGGTCCCCTAATCTGTAGTCTCTCCCTGAAAGTCTCTGTTTAATGAAATATGTTTAGGGTTTTTCTTTTTCAGACTTCATGGCATCACTCACAGAAGCTTTAGTAGATGACCAAGTTAAAAGCCTTCTCCTGCTACTTGAAGTCAACCTAAATCATTAGATCTTGGGGCCAGAGCATAGCTCCCCATCCATCAGACAATGAAACTATATGAACTCAAATTCCTTGCTTTTTCTTATGTCCTTGGAGCACAGAATGACAATAACTTAAATAGCTTTCTGTGGGCTCAGTAGAACTGAATAGTAATGTAGACTTGACTGATAACACTTTTTGTCTTTTAGAATGGAGATGCTTCTAATAAGAAAATGAACATACCAACAGAGGTTGGTATGTATTCCTTTGAGACTGCAGGCAAGCTCTCCTGCATAAGTGAACTCTATGATCCTAACTCCCAGAGTCAAAGCCAATTGTTTCAATTTCCAAGAGTAAGCTGTAAACTCTTCCTTGTTCTGATTAAAAGGCCAAATGCTTTGGCAAAGAGGGGGTAGAGCAGGGAAGTGAAGGGAAGGCAAGAGGGAGGGTGAATGGTAAAGGGAGAGACTGAGATGGAGAGAGAAAGAAAGAGACAGAAAGAGACAGAGAACATGACAGGTAGTGAAAAAGACATAAATTCAATTGATGTGGCACAACAATGAAACCCCACAGTGGGGCTTCCCACTGCTTATGAGGACAATGGTGGCAAAACCCAGCAGTTTGTGGTCACAACTGGCAGCTGTTTAGTCCATGTAGTATGCTTTATTAGTAGCTTACTACTGTTTTTAATTTTAATCAGCAACTTGTCAATAGCTAACTATGTCATCTAACTGTTTTATCCTATGGTAAGACTTACTTTTCCTCTATGTGTTTCTATTATCTATTTAGACTCTATGTTCTTTTTGGCCTTACAAAGACGATTCTCAAATAGAGAAGGACAATTCAAAATTTATATCATTTTACACATGAGTCTAAAGAACCAAGACTGTGAGAAAAAACATGCAAATGTGATGCATGGAATGGATTGGTAAGGGTTGAGTATTTTAAGAAGAGAAATTGAAAGGCAAGGGCAGCCATGAATTTTGAAAACGTTTTCTTCCTCTTGGGGCAAAGACAATGGGATTTCTTTCAGATAAGGAGCTTTGTGCCTTTATATGATTTTTATCTGATCTCTGGCTCTGACGGAAATTGAACAAATATATGCATCTTTTCCTCCATTACTTTTAAACTGGTTTAACTTTTTCACTAGAGGATTCACCCTGCATGGTGAGGCAGTATCAAAGAGAGATGACTCTGAGGATGTCTTAGCAAGAAGAAAAAGCCAAAAACAACAAAACAAAACAAAACAAAACAAAACAAAACAAAACAAAAAACAGAAGATAAGAAGAAGAAAGAAGAAGAAAAAAGGAGAAGAAGGAGAAGGAGAAGGAGAACGAGAATGAGAACGAGAAGGAAGAAGAGCCTACATCCTTCTTAACTGCTAGAGTTCTGTTTTGAAACAATTTTAGTAGCTCTAGAATAATGGTACTAACTATGGATGCATAAAAAAATAATATTTTGACATTCAAATAGATGTGTTGACAATGATCATCAGGAAGAAGTAGGAACAATCACTGATTATAATCCACTTTTTCCCTTCTGTGAGGAGCTGCTTTTATATGTTGCCATTAATATTTTCATATTATTTTTAGGAAGAGGCTCTAGATTTCAGACAGGTTACATCATTACCTGAAGTAAGTGCCTTTGAGGGACAGAAGAACAATCAAGCAAAGACCTGATCGATCACTACTGGTCTTCCCTCATGGTGTTCAAATATAGTCAATTTTGAAACTTATTGACATAGGCAGTTGTTTCATATAAATTTCACTTGCAACAGAAACTTTCAACTAACCTTCCTCTATGAATTGAACAGGAACATCTTTCTAAACCTGGATCTTATGCTTTAGCTCAGGTTGACCTGTATTGTATTATGGAGCTGCTGGCCACTCTATACTATTGAATTCATGGCTATTGGCCCCTCCTACTCACGAGTTCTCAGATGATAGGTGAGAACTCATTTATCTGCTTATTTTCTTTTATAAAATATATTAAAACTAATGCTTTGGACTGTAAAACCACAAACAAGGTTGTTGCTTATGACCTAGTAGCAAGATTATCTAACTGCCAACATGTAAAAGTAATAAGTTCTTTGTATCAATTTTAGCTTCCTTTGGTCCAGTCATTTGTATCAGAAGGAGATTACTACATTGAGACAGATTCTCTGTCCTCATAACACTATTCTTTCAAGGTCTATAGATGACAAGATTGGTGACTCAGTCATCAATTTCCAAATAAGCTAATTGCTCCAACACTGTGGTGTCTGTTATTACAGAGGCATCATAGACTCTGTGAAGGTCATTCTTCTACAAAAACTTTTACAGGCACTAGATGTACACCAGTGAAGGAAGCATATTGAAAACACTGTGAGTCATTGATGAGTATTTGTAGAAAATAATACAAACCTTCCAAACCTCAGTAAGCAACCACACACATTAAAAAATAAGCAGAAAAATATATGGAAGCATTTACATTAAGCACTTATATGGGAACTAGATTTGCCTATTCTAGAACAGGAAGAGAGTTTGGTGAGGTCCTGATATTGGACTCAGGCTATTGGTTGAGGGACATGGTAATCCAGACCTTCTTTGACTGGGGCAGATATGTTGATGTTAGCAAAATCACATTGAGAAATTACTTAGGTATTTAAAGGGGACAGTGGGTCTGATTGGCATTTTTTTAAACAGATTAGTTGGCCCTCTGAATGGAAGAATAGAGCAAGAGAGAGCAGGGACATCAAACTGCTGCAGAAGGCATCTGGAAAGGACAGAAGAACCTTGGAAGGACAGAGATAGGATGACCAGGCAGTTCTCAGGTAAGAAGCTATAGTCATGTAGCAGGTGCTCTTGGGAAGTTTATGTTATGGCAGAGGAAAAGAGTGAATGGGCAAGTCTTTTTGTTTGGCTTGAGCAGAGGAGATAGCTGGCTTCTGGAAGAATTAACTGCAGGAGATGGGCATGCCAAGGAAAGCAGAGATAGCAAAGGAAGGATGAGGAACTTAATGAAGAGTTCTGTTCTGAGTTTGATAAATATGAGATGCATATTAGACATCCCTTAGAGATACTCTCCTGGAGATGGGAGAAGAGGTCAAGGCTAGAGATACAGTTTGGGAGTCATTATCATATAGATGAATTTGAGTCCATGGGAATAGATGAGATTACGTATGGAGAGGCGATAAAAGATTCCAGGAATGAGCCCTGGGGCTCTTCAAAAATTCAAGAGTGGTATTTTTTCCTTAAATAAATGTCTCTCTATTTAACTAGTAGATTTAATTTCTGGAGTTTTCTTTTCTATGAGAGTATAGTAAGCCAAGTCCAAGCAATCATTATTTTTCCCCTTTAATATTCTCTAATCCTCAAGCCCTGAGGGCCACATATAAAGTTATAAGTAGCTTAATAAGACAAAATACACAGTAACACAATTTGCTTCAGAGGGGCTTCACAATGGTTGCTTTGCAGTTATAGCATTTCTTTCTAGCTTTCAACATGAACTGCCCTTGGCCCTGTGCACTAACAAGGAACGATCATGTGGACTTTCCCACTCCAAACAGAGAAGGAAATACTGCATCCTATGTCCTCTGCTTTGGATCTACATGAGTATAACCTCTGCCATGAGTGAGGCCCGGAACACCTTTACTCCTGAGCAATTGTAGCTTTAAGTTTTGCAGTCGAACATATTATGGCACTATCCAAAGGAACACTAAGCCCTCCAGTTTGGTAACAATGATATCATGCAGTGGCAGTCTGAAAGCTTACCAAATAACAGTTGAACATAGTTGTACCCTGCAAAATCCAGCATTTAAATGTTAAAAGTTGGAGCTACTTCTTGAAGATCCAAAACCAGAGCTCTGAGAAATGACTGAGTTAGGAGTCTCTCTGATAATGTTCTCAGATTTATTCTTTCCATTCTCCAGATGGGAAATAAAGTTCCCGAACCGTACACATGCCAGAATCTCATCAGCAGACTTAATCTCTTTCCACTGTTTTGTCCTTTTGGTATACATTCCATTTGTGATTCCTTACCTTCATTCAGCAAGAGAGGATGCAGTTTCTTCGAAAAAGAATAGATCTACTTCTGATGACCAACTTAACTCACAAATTCGTAGGTGCACTTCAGAATTATTGTCAAAGGAAGCGAGGTTTAGTTATGTAAATATTTGAAGGTACTTGGAAAAGCATGAGAGTGCAAAAGTGTCAGCCGTGTGTGTTCCTTTTCAGATGTTTATCATGTAATGTATGTCTCAAGGCTCCACCACTCACCACTACATTCCCTTACAGATGCCTTAATTTTCTTTCTGTCATTTTACACACACCAAATCCTTCTGTCTATAGAGAATTGACAAATCCATTTTCCTGAATTCTAACCTGTCATCCTGGAAGGAAACAGATGCTCATGACCCTCTCTCTATATATACTTCCAGAACCTCCTTGGTTACCAGGGTGCTTTCAGATCTGTTATCAATGGACAGAAAGCACAGCCTCAGCCTCAAGCCTGTGGCTCAAAATCACCTGAATCCCCTTCGCTATGATACCATCATTGCTACTGCTACATTTTGCCATTTAACCCCAATTTGTGATTGTCTTATCTCTTGATTGAATAAAGTTTATGTCAGGTTACCAAAGCAAAGTCCTATACAGAGAGCAATGATGCTTTTCATATTCTTTAGGCCACATGTTTGGATTCACATTGGATAAAAAAAAATTCTGACTATAAGAGTGATGGATCAGCAGTTCAGAGCACTTACTGCTCTTGCATAGGACCCAGATTTGATTCCTAGCAGTCATATGGTAGCATAGAGCTCTCTGTAACTTAAGTTCTCAGGAATCCAGTACCTTTTTCTGGCCTGCATAGGTCCAAGGCATACAAGTGTTTCACAGCAGTATATATAGGCACAACATCCATAGATAAAAGTTAAATTAAATTAAAACAAGAAGACCCATGAAAATATATTCCTGAATGTATGAATTAAGTCTATGTCTGAAAATAATTATCAAAACAGAAAATGTTTATTTTATTCTTCTTAAAGATTTAGTATTTTAAGTGGAATTTAATTTTTAGCCTGAGAATTTACTGAATTAAAACAACAACAACAACAAAAAACCTGTTTTACAAAGATTTTGTTCCTATTTATATCCTTGTCTTAATTTCCTTTCTAAGGTAGAGGTGATACCCAAAAGTATAGCCACCTTCCTCTTCTCCTGCTAGTTGTCAAAGCTTTCCCAGTAAAAAAGTTAATAAAGATAAGAGACTTTGATGATGACAGCTCTTAAGCAGTCTGAGCTGTGACTCTACTAACCTTAAAGTAAATGACGCTAGATCCAATGGCTGCATGATCAGGTGCTGTTATGGGGTAATTTAGTCCAATTGAATATTACCTTAATGGGGAAGAAATGAGTCTGAGCACACTGAACTTGCTACTTCACCTAGAGAATTAGGCTATGCAATATCCATGTTCCCCAGTGAGTACAACTGAAATGAGGCTGGGCCTGCATTATGAAGGTGAAGGTCATGTCAGTTGACCTCGGTTTCAGGAATAGATGTTCACACTTGATCCATTCGGTTTTTTTTTTTACTTGCTTTGAAAATTGTTTGTATTTTCTGTTCAGTTTTGAGCAATTAATTTGCTTAATTTTATATTTAACTATATTAGAACATTTTTATAAAGGTATTTTCCTCAGTTAGCATGAGATTCTTAAGAAGTTATTATGAAATTTTACAGTTCTACAGTAATGAAGATACATTGCAACTGAAATCTTTACATATGCAAATGAATTGAGTCACTTAGAATATTCTGTAAATATTTGTTAACATTGTTTCTATGCAGTGAAGGCTAATAGGTGGATATTTTAATGGACATACATTAGTTCTAAGTAGCCTATCTAAAATGATTGTGGAAGAAAATATAGTGTATCATCAATTATCATTCATATGCATTAATAGTGAATATTATTCTTCCTATTCAGTAAATGATTAAGATACCCCAATCACTGAAAAGTGATGCCAATCTTTACAGAGTTTCTGAAATAGAAAACAATCTAAGATGTAATCAAAGGATATCATGTCAGAAAAAATTGGCAACAAAAGATTAATGGCAGCAAATTTCAACGTAATGAGGCAAAATAAGGCAACGGTAGGAAAGCAACAATTAGATAGAGCATAAAACCTAAGTTGAGAAGAGCATCAAGATGTAACTGTCATGGGAGTGATGAAAGAAACCATGTTATTATGCACATGACTATTTTGTGTATGGTTGGAATATTCTTTATCTAATGGCACCTTAAAAACAGTATGACCCAGGATTTCACATATAAATATTTGTTTCCAAATTTAACAACTAATCCAAAAGCTGTCTAATGTCTAAGTCATGTTCATGATAAATATCTGGATTACTAGATGATGAATAGAAGACATCCTAATAGATGCTGATGAAGAGCGCTCAATGGTTACATTAGGTGAATAGCTTTCTCTTTCACAGGATGTTAACTTAATACAAGTATTAGGCAATATGTGTAAAAATGTGACACATACTATGTCAGTATAAACTAACTAACCATAGGATCCTGGCTCCTATTGTTCCCCAGTTCCTATGATTTACTCCTGGCTCTATACTAGCTATTGAGTTGACAGCATCCCCACTTGTCATAAGCCATTCTTCTATATCACCATGTCACAGTGTAAACCTCACAGTCCCTTATTGAATGTCAACTCTTTTTTCCGTTACAGGGACAAACACAGAATCCAGTTTTAAATAAATTTCTGTTATATCTTTTTTCTTTTTCAAAGCTCTATATTGAATCAAACCTAAAGTCTTACATACACTAGACAAGTTCTCTGCCATGGAGAAACATCCTTAATCCTTTGAAATAATTATTTAAAATTTACTTTTACCTATGTAACGCATTGACTTTTATCAAAAATCATACAAGGTCTGTTTTTTTCTATGTTTATAATCCATCAAATGATTATGATTCATTTTATGGGCACAATTTACTTGTTCTGAGCATTGTTATTCTATTTCATTTATTTGCCATTGTATTATTCCCTACAAAACATAAAGCATAACTTTGGAGTATTGGCTTTATTTCTGTCCAGTCCTTTATACATACTATTTGTAAGACAGCAATCTCTCCTTACACCCTTTTTTCAAAAAGTCTTTCTCTATGCAAAAACATATATCACAATTTCACTTAAAGTTATGTGCATACAATTAAAATTCCACTGTCCTTGTTAAGATGTTTTAGTGAAATCACTTGCTGCCAAAATTAGGGTAGCTGCAAATGAGGTTTGAGACTCATTTTATTCACAGACCAAGCAAAACTCAATGGTGCACAATTGGTGACCATTTGCCCACTTCTGTAAGTCAAACACATTCCAGTGTTCAGGGACACATGTCACCTTGAAGCCTGTGATCCTATTTCCTAAAGGTCTTCTGGTTTTCTCTTAGCTCTGTCCTCTTTGATTCTTTATAGATGCCCCCAGCTTCCTCATCTTGATCATCATTATTGCCATTTGTCTAAGGTCTATTGTAGTGTAACTGAAAAATACAATTTCTGAAGGTATAAAGTCCATGACACCTGTGACTATGTCATTTTCTATGTTAGACAGAAAAGGAAAGAAGTTACAGAAAGCATAGGCATTGAAAGGCAACACTAAATGGAGTGCTTATTTAAACATATTCTAAAATATGTTTGTCTACTTGACCTAACTGCTGGCTTAAATGCAATAAGAAGGCATTTTAACACCATTAGTATCTGGATGTCTGCCAGAGAAAGCTCCTTGCTTTATACCCCCTTAGGCAGTACTGATGAAACTACCTAAAATGGGGTTTAATAGCACTTAATTCATTTTAAATGCTAAAGCAAACAGTAAAGTGTAGCAGATGATAGAAAAAAAAAAAAGAAAGACACTAGAGGTTAAAGAAAGTATTTCAGCAGGAATGTCAGTGCTTATAAATAAAACTTTTCCTGTTTTTCTCTTGAAGTCCTAGTGAAAATCCCATCTTCATCTAGACAATTATTTCTGGCCGATCCCGCTTTAATCCAGCAGCTGTGTATGCCTGCCTTCTCCACTGTGCCTTGCCCAACACCATGGATTCTTTTTGATTGTTGATGTGGCAGATCGTGACAGACTAGTTGGAAGATATGTAGAAGCCTTCAAACTTCCTCCTATGTAATACATTTAACAAGCTAAATTTCAGATGCAAACCGCCCAGAGCACAGTGCTAACTGCTTCTGCTCGTTTTGGTTGATAGCCAGTATTTAAGTAAACATTACAAATCATGGTTGTCTAGTAAATACCATGGGCCAAAGCCCTTGAGAAATTTATTATTTGTAATGTACATCATATTGTCAGCTGGGTCATGAAGTTTCTTCTTAAACAATTTGACAGAAGTTTTGTTGGATCACTGGCATGGAACAGTAAATGCTTTTTAAGACCCATGCGAAGTCAAAGCATAATAGTTTTTCTCCAACTCAGCCCCTATTACAATCCAAGCTCACGGCACAATAGCCTCCAGTTACTGTATCACAAGAATTGATGTGGATGTGGCGAGCATGAGCATCTGCTGCAGTGTCTTCAGAACTGCCAAATCTCCCATCAGTTTACCCTGATGATCCTATGGAAAGAATTGATCATTTGCCAGTATTTAGCAATAGTCACTGGGGAAAAATTTCAGCTGAAAGTGTTTGACCCTATCAGGCCTTAATCTCTATGTGTAACTGTATGTAAATTCACTTATTTGTGTGCATTAAAAATGTCAAGTAAAAGTATAATATAATCTGGAATAATTAATGCTTGAATGCATTTCTCTAATCAATTATATATGTATGTGTGTGTAAATTATATATATATATCAGTTATAAATCAAACATATATTCACATGTATAAAATATATCATATATATATATATATATATATATATATATATGGTCATTTTTCATGGTATTTCAGCATCAGTATATGAAATTGTCGAGCTTCAAGTCATGAGCTGGTTCATAAGTGGAATGAGTATTCCATGAGTTAGAACCAAGACAGAGGCTCACATCACTGTGCTAGGAAATGGGAAACATACAGGCAGAGTAGTGAGCCTAAATTACACTGTAAGACATTATACACCCTTATTGAAGAAGCACTAGATGACTTTGTGATTCTGAGGGTCACGCCCCAAACCCAATGACACCCAATTTCATAAAAAAAAAACCCAACTAGTATAGCTAATATCACACACTGACCCTAACATAGTGATAGTGATTTATTTCAACAACTTGCTCTCACCAACAGCAAGATCATTCAGGTAAAACTAAGCGGAGAAATGCTAGAATTAAATATCGTCAGCAATCAAATAAATTTAGCATATATCTACAGAATATGTCATCCAAACACTAAGGATTTTTCTTTTTATCGGTAGCCAAGGCTACTTTCCATAGAATTGGAAACACACTGGGACACAAGCATGTCCCAAAATATACAAGGAAATTGAATATACTATGTGAGAACTATGAACTAAAACTGGATATCAACAATAGAAATCACAAAAAAAGCAGACAAACTCATACTGAATGAAAAATGTGTCAAGATAGCATACTAACAGAAAATTACAAACTTTAAGAATTGATAGAAAATGAAAATACAGCATCCTTAATTCTTTGTGACACACAAATTTTAAAAAAATTAAAGTTTTTTTCTTTTATTGGATATTTTCTTTATTTACATTTCAAATATCCCCTCTACAGGTCTTCCCTCTGGAAAGCCCCTATCCCATCCTCCCTCCCCCTGCCTTTATGAGGGTGCTTCTCCACCCACCTACCCACTCCCACCTTCCTTCACTGGCATTCCCCTACACTGGGACATTGAACCCCCACAGGATCAAGAGCCGCTCCTCCCATACTACTCAGCTATTAAAAACAATGACTTCAAGAAATTCTTAGGCAAATGGATGGAACTTGAAAATATCATCCTGAGTGAGGTAACCCAGTCACAAAAGAACACACATGGTATGCATCACTGATAAGTGGATATTAGCCCAAAAGCTTAGAATACCCAAGATAAAATTCAGACCACATGAAGCTCAAGAAGAGGGAAGACTAAAGTGTGGATGCTTCAATGCTTCCTCGAAGAGGGAACAAAATACAGGAGGAAATATGGAGACAAAGTGTGGAACGGAAACTGAATGAAACACCATCAAGAGATTGCCACACTTGAAAATCTATCCCATATGTAGTGACCAAATTCAGATGCTATTAAGGATGCTGGGAAGTGCTTGCTGACTGGAGCCTGATATGACTGTCTCCTGAGAGGTTCTGCCAGAGTTTGACAAATACAGAGGAGGATGCTTACAGTCAACCATTGGACTGAGCTCATTGTCCATGATGGAAGACCTGGAAAAGGGACTGAAAGTGCTGAGGGGGTTTGCAGCCCCATGGGAGGAGCAACAGTGCCAACTGGCCAAACTCCTCAGAGCTCCCAGGGACTGGACCACCAAACAGAGAGAATACATGGAGGGCTGCGTTTGTGGCAGAAAATAAAGGCAGTCTTAGCTGTTAAGTTCATAGCACTAAGAACCTATATCAAAAACCATAAGATAATGTTCCTCATATTAAGAGCTTAATGTCACACTTGAATGCTCTAGAAAAAATAAAAAAGAAACAATACATCACAACAGTACACAACAACAAACAATAGAGCTTTAGACTGAGATAAGTTAAATAGAAACAACAAACAAACAAAAACAATGTAAAGAATCAATGAATTGATTCTCTGAGAAAGTAAAAATGATTGTCAAATTTTTGGTGAAACTCATCAAAAGAATCAGAAAACAGATTGAAATTAATAAAATTGGAATTTAAATGAGACATAACAATAATTTATATAGTGTGATTCTCACTGCGTCAAAAATTCACTAAATTATTGTCATATACACCTAATTTCTTACATAAATGTACCTAAAGACAATTGCCTAATATTAAGAAAACCAATATCTAGTTCTATTGTAAACTTGAGGAGATCACAAAGATGTTCTCTGCCTCCCTTAATGACCTATGAGTTTCCTTTCCGTACCCTATATTCAATGTATTGCTACTATCGCTTATCATTTTAATTTTTCAGTATTTATGACAAATACTACTCTTCTTTGTCACTTTTTCTATCCAGGATAGGTCTGAGACAGAAAATCCACACTATTTTAGAATCTGCACACATAATATTTTATTTCCTGTAGACTTAGCATTGTCACAGGCTGGATGGATGACAAATCATTAGATGTTAAACGTATTTTTGGTAGAGTTAACTGAGAAGTGTATTGGATGGCTTATCATATGGCAATGATATTTTGCCATATGTTTTCCTAAGAACAACAACAAAAATTATGACCTAAGTTGATCAGGTGCAACTTCAGGGAGCATTTGAGTGGTGCAGGCTTTGATACAGGTAGAATCTGACTATAAACATGGGAATAGAGAGAGCTTTAGGAGGAAACTCTTGTGAGTGAAATGTAACTAGTTACAGAAGAAAGGCTGGCAGAGGAAGTGGGAGTGTAGTAAAGACGATGAGTCTTCTGGAATGGAGTGAGAACTACTAGAAAGAAGACGTAATTCTCTAATGGGAAGAGCATGGATTGATTCTTCAGTTACAAGTAGTAATTGTATAATTATCTCCAAAATCCAGAAATATTCTTTTGTCAGAGTTTGAGCCCAGGAATAATATCGAACTGAAATGAGAGTTAAGGATCCCGCTGAAGATGATTTGGATCCCTTGGCTATAGGAAAGGGCTAAAATTGACCTAGTGAAGAAACACTTGTATGAACTTGTTCTTGGTAGAACAGAGCAAATTTATGGAAAGAAAACCTCACTGAATTCACACCATTTAGCCAGGGTCTAGAATGCAGGATTTAGGTTCTACACATCTGCCTTCCTCCTTCCCTTCCTCCATCTTTCCTACCTTTTAAATTCATCTTAACGGTATGAGCTATCGAGTATGAAGATGTTGTGTGTCTTAATTAAAGTCAATCACCTCATTCAAGATGAAACACTGCTGGACAGATGTGGACACAAAATATAGAATGTCAGTAATGGCCATGACACAGTCAAATATATTTATGTGGAGTGTTCCCCCAACAATTGTCTCATTATAACTTTTTATGGAATCTCAGTAATCCTATGACTTGACATTTATCAAAGGTCTAGACAATATAGTATGTGGATAGATATGTGTCTAAGAATGTACTTGTATGTGCATGTGTGTGTGTACATAATCAGGAGTAACTAGTTACACAGTAGTCTCCAACTCCATTCACCAACAACTCACACTTTTAATATTTACTGTTTTCTTTTTCAGTTTCTGCAATATACTCTCTCACGTTTTCAGCAATGAAATCTCACCCTGCACTTGATCTTCACACTTTTGGCTCAAAAGGTGCAAAGAGTACAGACAGATGACTCGGTTGAATTTTTATAATCTACCCATTTTTTTGTAAATATTATTACTGTGTAGGTCTTTCCTATAATTTCTAAATGTGTATCTCCCACTTGTACTTTTCTTCTTAAGGTCACTGCTGTGCAACTCTTTTTATTCTCACTTAGAAGAATATTTTATTTTAATCCTTTAAGTCTACCCAACAGAAGTGTTTTGTGGTGGCAGAGAGGCAGTACTATCCAACCTAACTCAGTAATGAAATGTGTTTTTACATCTATTCTTTTCCTTTTCTTTATAGCTAGTATATCAGCTTGTAACATAAGTCAAGATTATTCTCTGCCTGTGTGTCTTTTGAACTCTTTGGCTAATACCCTGATCTATTTCCTCTCTTTGGACAATTCCAGTGGGTTTCAACTGCCCTCTTTGCTCCTTTGTAATCTCTTCTCCACCCCATACACAGAAGAATCTTAGAAAATATAAAGGAGGTTATTGTCTAAAGTTGGCAATGAGTTCACTCATTGCTGAGAAGAAAATCCAGTTCTTTACCCCATCTGGCCTTCAATTATTCTTCTGCACATCTTGCCTCACTATGTTTAAGCCAGAAACTCCTTCCATAGCTTTAGTTCTTGCAACTCTCTTCTTTGGCAGGAGAGGTTTTTATAGCTTTTCATCTGTAATGTGCTTTCCTGGTATTCAGTGAAAAATCTCTCTTTTAAGTATAGACTGATTTAAAATTTGCACTATGTCTACACAACCTAAAATTAATGAGAAAAAGCCCTTCACAGCATTATGGACCTAGAACCAGCAACATATGCATATGAACATTTTTTTCTTTACTCAACATGGAATTAAAAGCTCCCAGCCAAAGCCATAGAGCTAGCATTCTAACAAGAGCCTCAAGTGACTTGGGATTGTATCAGTCTTAGGGCAGTTATAGTTTCCTTTACTACGTAAATTTCTTGATAGTCTCTTGTGTGTCCCTTGTAGGAACCATCCCACCAAACTAAAGATAACTCCCAAAAGTGTCATCTGGTATCCTATATTCAAATATAACATTTCCAGTAGAAAGATACTAATCAAATTTATATTGTGTCTAGATCTAAACCCATAGTTTGTTTGTGCTACACAGAGAAAAAAGATTAGGCCATTATGCTTAAAAGAATTAATTGAGTACTTCTTGGTTCATATATATATTTGGTTTTTTCGAGACAGGGTTTCTCTGTGTAGCCCGGGCTGTCCTGGAACTCACTCTGTTTACCAGGCTGGCCTCAAACTCAGAAATCCGCCTGCCTCTGCCTCCCAAGTGCTGGGATTAAAGGTGTGCGCCACCACTGCCCGGCTGGTTCTTATTTATATTTAGTAGTTTTAGATATTTGTATATTCAAATGGTAACTACCTTTCATATATGTAGCTGGTAAAGATTTCCTACCATTCTATAAGCTGTCTCTTCATATATCAGATATTTTTGTAAGAAGCTTTTTCATTTCCTGAAATTATATTTGTTGATATTATATTTTGAAATTATATTTGTTGATTAATAATCTTCTTTCAAGATGGATCTAAGTGCTATTAGGATGTCCTTTCATACTGGCTTTGACTTTGACCATAGTACAGGGAAAATCACAACTTTTTCTCTTGTATTGTGAATTGAATCCACTGCTCCACACATGTTTCGTTTCATAGTCCCTGCTCTCATAAGTATTTTTTAAGACGATGCACATACGCTTTAGTGCCTTTACAAGGTTTCCTAACTGCATATTTGCAATCCCATTTTTCCAGATGTTTCATCTCTGTTCATTCTGAGAAAGTTTATCAAATGATTTTTAACTGATATGCTATATATAGTTAAGAGAGAGAGCTCTCTCTCTCTCTCTCTCTCTCTCTCTCTCTCTCTCTCTCTCTCTCACACACACACACACACACACACACATATCTGAGACATTTTATATGCTATAAGAAATAGAAGAATAACAGTCACCTCAGTTGAATGCTTTCAAAATTTCTCATTATGTTTCTGAACACGTTTCACTTTTTCTAGACCCTGGAAAAGTAAAGGCATCAGTGGAAACAATGAATAGCAAATTTGGTGTTTTCCAACAGAAGTTCCTGCAGGTGATTTGAAGAGTGTCAGAACATGTAAGGTGCTCTCAATTTTATTCAAGTGAAATCTTCCATCCTAGCTTTTGTATAAGCCTGGATTCACACTCTGTGGTACACACCACAGCCCTCAGGAACTCTAGTTTTAGATCAGTGTCAGAACATTTATATTCTATAAAAAAAAAAATCCTAGAAAATGCCAGCTCTACCCAGGCTAGGATTGCTTCCCCATGTCCTGCAGTTACAGTTGTCAACATCAGTAATGTACATGACGTTTGAACTTCTTCCAAGTGGCTAACCCACACGCTCAGTCTCCTGAAAAATTTCAGTGTCTGCCCACCTGCTGTTCAAGTGTGGAGAAGAGATGAAAGACATTTTCCTCCATGAAATTAAAAAGGACGTAAAAACAAGCGATTCTGACTGAATGCCTCCGTCTGTGTCTAGTCCATTCCTGCCCATCTCAACAGCTTCTCTCTTCTACAGTACTTAATTCCTTACATCCTCTATTTAACAAAATCATATGCAAAGCAATTCTGATAGGATTCATTAATACTATATAAAACCTGAAATGAAATTTCACATATAAGACCTTTTTTGATAATAATGGTGACGATGGTGATAATGATGATGATAATGATGATGATGATGGATATAATTTTAGCATTCATGAAAAGAAAAAGCAGGCCATGTCTGTCACAGGTAGATATAAATAAATGAACTTGTTTTGCTTGTTAGAAACTGAAAAGGTTTGTGGTGTGAAAAAATTTACCAAAAGCCCTTGAAGCCCTCTATACTGCAAACATAGTCATTTGTTCATCCACTCAATTTCTGTTTATGCATTCACAGACTCTCTGTATTGTTCCTCTGGAGATACCCTGCAAAGACAACAAAGGGAATTTAAAAGATGCATCTGTCCTAGTTCCTGTTCTCAAAAGAAGTTATTATTTTAGATTAAGCATATGGATAGAATAGATAAAATAGGAACACAATGACTAATAATGCAAGATGTAGGCATACAAGATAGCATATGGTAGCATTAAGTAAAAAAAAAAATAGAAATACAGTCAGGGGATATTTATATAGTCAGAATGATCAGGGAGATAAGAGAGCTTGGCTGGGCATTTTATAAATAGGTAATGTTTAAATAGACAGCAGAGAAAAGACATTTTCCATATGGGATGGCATGAGAAAATCCAGGGAGGTGGTAACACAATCAGCACCAGAGAAGTGGGGGAACTGGTATAATCATGAATTTCCTACATCAGCTAATTCATTTCTTTACCACATAGATCTATTTTCTTTCATCTACACATTATTCTATGCCATCTGGAACCATCAGGAAGTGTTTGTTGTGTGTTATTCTTTTTTTTTTCTAGCTTAAGGAGTCAGCACATGAGAAAAGAGAAGGTCAATACCAGAGCACAAGTGATCTGATAGGGGAAATGGATGTGGTCTTCAAGTCAGTTCAAAAGGAGGAGGGAAGATAATAAAATAACAATAATGTTGCATGTAAAGGCCACAAGAAACTATACTACTATCTGTTTACCTATAAATATATGTACAACAAATGTAATTCTGAACATAATGTGCATATTTACTTTTAAGGAACATTTATTATTTGAGCTGACAGTGTTCTCTCCAGGAGCCAAAGATCATCTTGAAAACATGCTGCATGAGACATGAGAAGCTCTATTTTGAGTTGTTGGTCAGGGCTGTACAAGAGACTTTCAAAGCATTACAGCCTATTACTATTGCCTCTTGTCTCCCATAGGTGAATGGAAAGTCTCTATTGCTGAGTTTACAATACACATCACAAACAAGGCCTATTGACTTCTGATATCGAACTAATACAAAAGTTCCCTTTTTGAGGACATTCTTTCATTGTACCAGTAGGCACCATGCAAGCTTCTAAAGGAAGGAGAGAATCAACCGTCCTATATATGTATGATAATTCTGAACAAAATCAATTACCAACATGGCATAATACCCTAAAATGCAAAAGTGGTGTGCATATCTTTATTTTTTTTATTTTTTGGTTTTTCAAAAACGGGTTTTTCTGTGTAGTCCTGGCTGTCCTGGAACTCACTCTGTAGATCAGGCTGGCCTCGAACTCAGAAATCCATCTGCCTCTGCCTCCCAAGTGCTGAGGTCAAAGGCGTGTGCCACCACTGCCCAGCATGGCATGCATATCTTGACAGTAACCAATAGATCTCTAATTAGACTGAAGACCTACTCAACAGAAGCCATATCATTCTTGGTACAGGAAACTTAACTCCTCAGTGCTAGTGATGTCATAGTTATTGGAGGAGAGCCTACAACCATTATGTTTCTAAACCAGCATAATGTCTAATAATATAAACATTTGTCTGTAAACCCACAGATAATTGTACTAGTCACTCTCATTAAGGAAAACTCTCTTCGAAACTGAAAGAGATCACTACAGAAAACCTCAACCAATCGAAGATGTGGAGTCCTGTCCCAGTGGATACATCTACAAAATGGTATCATACATAAGATTCATGGAACATTTCAGGAGAGTAGACAAAGAAATCATGAGACATAGAAGATCTGTTTGTATGCTGAGAGATTGTGTTTTCTAGAAATATCAGAAGCTATACACATGAATTCTCACCAACATGACTGGCTAAACATGAGGTGAACAATGACTATAACAAAAGACATATAACAGTTCATATAAAACACCTACAGGGCCTCAATAACTATACAAAGAACATTGGGCAACAGAGAAAATCTCAGAGAGGAATAAGTGGTCTTTGCGTGAGAAGAACACAACAACTAGTTGTCCAGTGCCTCATAGTCAGCCATCAAAACATACATACACATAATATTATACAGAATTAGCAGGTTATATTTAGGAATGCATGTAACAATTAAACAATAACAATTAAAGAGAAAAGAAGATAGGAATTTGAAAGAGAGTGAAGGGAGGCTTCAAGACAGGAAAGGAAAGAGAGATAATTTTATTATAATTAAAGTATAATAGTTATAATTACTATCACAACAGTAAATTGAAGAAATATAAAGAACTCAGATATTTCTTGTTTTATTTTATTTTTTTTCTTCTTCTTCTTTGTGTGTGTGTGTGTGTGTGTGTGTATCTGCAAACATGTATGTGAGTTTCCTCAGGGTCCAGAAAGGACAAAAAGATCCCCTGGAGCTCAGTTATAGGTGATAGTGAAGCTGTCTAAAGCTAGAGCTGTACACTAGGTTATGATTGTCAGTAAGAATAGTGTGCATGCTCTCCAATATCTTATTTCCACATCTTAATATCTGAAATATTATTTCTACCACTAGAAAGATGACTGAATTGAAAATCAGAAAGTGGAGAGAGAGAATAGTATATATACTATATATTATACATAGTTTTATATATGTACTACATACTAGATACTACATATTCTATGTACTCTAAACTACACATTATATAATACACACTACATAAAATACACTATATGTAGTATACTATACATAATATATACTACAGATTATATACTATACATTACACCCTACACAATTTACATTATACAGTACTTATTATTCATTATTCACTACCCAAATTATCGTATATACCATCGATTATATACCATATATTATCCATGGTATACTACTATACAATCCACTATCTACTATTTAAAATATACTACATACTATAATATATAACTAATATATATATCATATATATGCAGATATAATTGTGCATGTTTATTACACATAGACACACACATATATTTATATACTCTAATTTACGTAATACCAAAATAACCTGTGTTTTTCCATATGTTCATTATATTTGAAATAGTTTCTGATTTATCTATTTCTCTCATCTCCCCTCCCTCATTACATAGCTCTGATAATTTTTGAGAAAATTTAATCCAGTATTTGGTGGCTTCAGACCAGTATAATCAATCATTTGATGAACCAGATAATTGCTTTTGCTTTCTCATTTACTTTAATTATGGGCAACATTGGATAACACTGGTTCATATTTGTCAAATGTAAATCTCAAAAAAAGAGAAACCTTCTTTAAGCATACCTTAATTTTCATTTTCAGCCTACCTTTAATTTCATAGTCCTCACAGGTATGGGTTTTGAGGAGACTTAGAGTTATTCTTATAGCATGCTGCTTGTTACTTTCTTAAAGGCATAGACTTAAATATTGGCTTTTATCCCAAACCAGAAAAAATGTTCTTTCTTAATATCATGTTTCTATTTTTGGCAAAATAAAATAATACAAATATAATAAAATATTTTCAGTAAATAATTTAAATTTTAGAAAAGTTTTGTTTGTTGTGTTTTAATAGTTATTAAAATATAGAACCTCTTTAGCAACTGCAAAATGTGAAAAGAGGTATTTATGATTTCAGACTGGAAAGAACCTTGTAGAGATTTATTTATGTGTGTATAGGTGTTCTTTGTGTGAATTCTCTGTATCATCTTAATGCATATGGTGCCAGTGGAGGCCAGAAAAAAAGTCAAAACTTGAACTGGAGTTAGAGATGTTTTTGAGGAACCATATGGGAGCTGAGAAGAGAGCCTAGGTCCTTTGCAAGAGTAGTAAATTCTCCTAACATCTGTACTGTTTCTATGGCTCCAAAAAGGACTAAATAGTTCACTTGTGTAGTTTGCTTAAAATGTACAAGTTATAAAAATCTGGCTTCTTGTGGGTATCAACATGGAAATGTTGTAGAAAGAACTCAGTGCATGTTCAGAAAAACAAAGGAAATATGAAGTGGCTAGAAAGGTGAGGTTATGGTGAGATATTAATACAAATTCATAGGACACTTGTTGAAATTATGCAATAGTAAGACGCATACAAGCTTATAGCTAGTTGCACTGATTTAAATTTATTCATTATGATACATATTTTATTGTATCTTAGACCGGCTATGTTCACATATTCTCATGAGTTATGCATCTGTCAGACATCCAACTAACTATTGCGATTTTGCTTTTCTTGTTAAGTCCACAACCAGAAGTTAAAAAATGTTATTAGTTTCACCATGCATGCTGTTGTCTTCATAACACTAAGCTCTACCAGTACAGCAGAGTGTCATCTACTTGAGCCTGTGAGATGAGCAGCGTTACTGTCTGTGGAAACAGAACAGTTGTCCTGTCTTCCGTCATCAAATTCTGTCTTGCCACAACTCCAGAGAATCTACCTCTAGCTCTGCTCTGTGTTTCAACTTTACACAATGATGAATGAGTAAAGATTAAGGTTTGTATTAGTCTTGCATGATCAATTTTCTAAAACTGCTTAAGACAACACCTTGTCACTCCCATGATGAGCAAAACAGCAAAGTGGAAAGAAATCACGCCCATCGCAAACACTAAAAAAACCTGAACATTGTAAGAGCAAACTGACAGAAAGTCTGTTGTGATGGAAACTCTTGTACTCTTTTAGTACAAGATGTCAGGATCCTTAGCTTGTGATCTCATGACTGACTTTGGACTCTGAGCTACAAAGCTGTGGCATGGATTATTCAAGGGATTATTATTAACTCTTCAAAGAATCAACTAAAAGTAGATTTATTTTATCTTTATAAAGATAGATAGTTGGGAATATTTGGCTTTGTGTTTTGTGTATGTGGAAATAAAAGTTCTTGACTCAACAAGGAAGATACTGACTCTGGAACTAATGAGACTCTCTTGGCTTCTTTTATCTTAGGATATTTGTGGTAAGTATCCAAGGCAGCTTCTTTGCATTCTATGGTATCTTTTTTCAGTCATGGTTACAGACCTATCACTGTGTAATACCTCCTGTATTCAATATGTCTTGACTATATCAGTTCCCTCTGAGATGTTTATTTTTTCTATCCATTCTTTCCTACATCCTCTCTTCCTTCTTTTATTTCCTTCCTTCTATTTCTTCTATCCATTCTCCTGCTTCTCATTCTCTCTCGTCTTCTCTCCTTCCCCACATACCCAACACTATGTTCAAAGCCAGCAAGCCTTCTTAATGTTTTCATTCTTTACAGTAGAAATCATTAGAGCCCATGTCCTCATGTTCCTTTGCAGAGGCCAGCTACAAAGCTTAAATGCTAAGTGATTATAGTCAGCAATGACATCATTTACACCACTCATAATTCATCACTTCATTCCAGAGAAAATTAACACATCATAACTTTGGTTGTATTTTATTATTCAGAAAAAGATCTTCTGGTGAAATACAAGACAAACAATTAAAGAAATGATTCTGTTCTGAATAGAAAATTAACCCTACCTTATCTTCAGTTTGACAGTTATAGAAAGTGCCAAGTGCCAATGACAGAATACTACCATCTGACCAGGGAGGTCAAAAGATCTGAAATTTACATTCATAAAACCTTCTGCTGATACATTCCCCTTCAAGTTAAACAAATAATTAAATAAAACTGATGAATTTTAAGGGCAAAAAAGAAGAAAATAGATTCTGTATCTAGCCATTTCATCAAAACAAATGACAAATTATCCTAGATAGCCTATCAACCACCAGATTCAGGAATTTCCCACAGAATTCTCAGTATTACAATTCTTTTTGAGCTTATGAATTATGAAGGAGATTAATAAGCATGGGGAATATCATGAGCCTATAAAAACTAAAGGTTTGGAAATGTGAGAGTAAGAAATGACCTAATAATACCATAAAATAGGAGCTTTTGAAGGGCTATAGTACCTGCTTCTTTTATGGAAATGAGAATGGTATGGAATAGAAAGAGGGATGTAGTCAAAGGCCAGCTTTGACTAAAATGGAAAGTGCCTGGTTTTTAGTGTGACCCCTTCCTCATGCTATCATTTTGTAAGTAAGAAAGAGCAAGCTAAAAGAAGACATTAGCTGGGAATCATTTAACAAGTGGGACATAGTGGGGGTCATCTCTGGATATTATGATGTTTTCTTTCACAGACAAGCCATTTGTTGTTCAGAATAAAAAAGTCAATTTTTCTGCAACAACAACAACAAAAACCTTCCACTGATTCCCTTCCTCCATCTCCTCCAGATTGAGGAAAATTCCTATCACCTTCCTCTCTAGTAATTGTCAGATCATCTTGGTTGTAGTGTCTTTCCTGATTGACTTCTTTCCACATGAAATTTAACCAAATCTCCACTTTTGTAAACACTGGGAAACTGTCATAATTAATTTGTGGTGACAGACTTTAAGATTTTTATTTCTTACTAGGGATTTTCTGGAGAGGGATATAAGCTAGCAAAAGTGAGGGAAAATTGAAATATATTTACTTATTCTTACTATGAATACAACACTTTTGTTGCTTTGCTGTACTGCTCAATATACACAACCTATGAGGGAACATTCCTCTCCTTCCTTTCCCTGTTCTTTAATTCTATCTCTGTTGAGGTATTCAAAGAAAAAAAAGAGCATGATTATTATACATGCAACAGGTGTTGTGTCTCTAAACAGTCTTGGTCCTCATTCAAAGGATCAAGAACAAGATTCCACAGTGAAACAAAAGGATGATCAACACTTGATGAATATTTACAAACTATTTTCTACTTTCCGTTTGGGAAAGCTACCTGAAACAGTTATCAGTCATTATCAAACAATTTATGCCCTTTTCTCTCTTCTCTAATGACATCTCCAATCATTAAAGTTTCCATCTCTACATGGTCACTGCCAAAGAAAATTGGATTAGATAAGTACGTGATTAATTAATTAGATGTTTGATGGACAAATAGGTGTGGCTAGTCCTTGCTTAAAGACTTTCTGCTATTTGTAATGGTCTCAAATTACTACATGTGAACTATTCATTAATCAACAAAAGGGTCAGAGAGTTGCTATGGATATGTGTGGAAGCCCAACACGTCATGTCTTCTTCCTTGAGTAGTCATACCAACGTTGGTGATGTGACACTGAAGCACTTATATCCCAGGGCATTGTCATCTGACTCTAGATGAGCCACATGTGTAGTACTCCCATATAATTTTCAACCTATTTAATATGGCTTTCTTTAAAATCTCTGCTGGGATGAAGTGAAGTACAGCTTTGGTCAGATACAGTGCTTTATTTCATCAGTGTGGTCAACATTAGTCTTCACACTCACTGGTTTACATTCAGATTAACTTACAGATAGAAGATACTTCCTCAAAGGTGGAGATTAGGATCAACAAGGGCTGTTGACAGGCAGCAATTTTCATGCATTAACATCTGGAGAATATCTAGCCAAACTTCAGCATTTTTAAGGTTGTTACCATACTCAGAAAATCACCACTTTGAGTTTCAGGGATTCTCCAAGTCAGTCTTTCTTCCTGACAACTGTTTTTGAGCCAGGGCACTTGTTTCTTTTTTGGTTTTCTTTGCACTGTTTCTGTTTTCTACTTATTTTGCTTTTTCTGTCATTTTGGTTGAAAAGTAAATCGCAATTGTGCTTCTGTGTTCATGAGATAAATCAGACAAGGTAAACCTAGAAGATGACCCTGCTCTCTCACTGCCATCCTTACACCCATATGCTAAATAAAGATAAAACAGCAAATTTCTGGTTCTGCTTGCTGATGGTAGGAAAGCAGATATGCTCATATCAAACTCAATTGCTCATTGAGCTGCTGGGCAGCAGCAGGGTCTGCAAGGGATGGGGAGCGTCAGTTCCTGAAAGCTGTAAGAGGATTGAATAGACATTTGTGTGAGTTGCTAGGTGCTGGGAGGCATCTGAATGCTTGGGATGTGATGTTCAACCCCATTGTGTTTATATGAATACACATTACCGTTTCCAGCAAGGATGCTGATAACAGCACCATGATGCTTTGCTATAAAATCCATTCAGCATTTTCCTGTGTGTTTTACTTCCTTTAAAATGACTCAGGAACAGGCTTGAGAAGTCCCAATGGCTCTCTGTAACATCCCCTTTCCCTAAATGAGACCTCACTGGAATACACTGTAGGGGTGTTTAATTGTAAAACACTGGTGTACACAGTACCAAAAAGAAAAAAAAAAACAGGGAATTTTCTTTTAACCTCAAGAAGTTCTAAGACTCTATATGGTGAGAATGGATATTTTTCATTGTTTTTTACTTTTCTGGTTTTTGAGAGTTTAATTTCTCTAGTATGTCTATGTTAATGCTTACAGAAAATAGAAAGCACACTTAACTACAGAGAAAAAGGGTGGTATGAAGGTTCCTGGTAATGTAATTAGTTGTGGATTTAGAGATCAGCATCTTTATAGTTGTCTTTTAAAAAGGTGAAGATTGATTAGCTATGAAGACAAAATATGGTATCTTACTTGCACTGTATTTACATTAGAAAACATATGGCTGAGACATGGAAAGAAGATTTTGAGAATGGATACATATTCAGGAATTAGTATAGTTGCAAATAGTGTGATCTCATATTGGTTGAGAAAAAAAAAGGAAAATAGAATGGCTCTTTTTTGCCCCTTCTCTCTCTCTCTGACTCTTCTCTTCCTGACCTCTCTCCCTTTCTCTCCATTTGTTCCTGGCCTGCTCCTCTCTCTCTCTCTCTCTCTCTCTCTCTCTCTCTCTCTCTCTCTCTCTCTCTCTTTCCACTGCTTCTACTCCCTCTCAACTCTCCTTTCCATGTCCCTAAATAAACTGTATTCTACACTAAAAAATGTAGATTTAAGGCCTCACGGGATTTTCTCTGGCTACTTTGGTGTGTTTCGTGGTGTCACTCTTGGTCAGCTCACATTTAGGTATTAGTGTGGCTGAGACTTGATATGTGTAGTTTCTTTTGTTACTAAATGATGCAATGTCACAAATAAAGTCCCTGATCCATCTTCTTCCTCTTAGAAATTTTCTGCCACATCTAAAGTTTCCCCTGAGCTTTAGGTGTAGAAGTGTTAGGCAGGTGTATCTATGGGGACTTGATTCCACAATGCTTTGATTGGTTGTGGTTTTCTGTAATAGTTTCCATCTGTTATTCAAAAAAGACTTCTTGATGAGAGGTGAAGCCCAGACTTACCTGTGAGTACAAGGATAGAAGTTTATAGATTATACTATAACCACTCAAGAAAGCTGGAAACAGAAGAGATAGTCCTCTCCAGGGAACAAACACTGATCAATTGTCTAGTACCAAATGATTAGCCCTGGAAGTATACAAACAGGTAACAGTGTATTAATAAATTGACTATATCTAGGAATATAATCTATGTACACAATAACAATTTGTAGAAAAAAAGAGGGGAGCTATGAACTTGAAGGTAAGTGTGGAGGGATATATTCAAGAATTTGGAGTGAGGAAAAGTAAAGGAGAAATGGTATGTTTACACAATGATGTTCAAACTCGAATAAAACTGAATAAAAAGCTAATTACAGCATCTAACATTTCTTCAACACGAAAATGAACTTGAATATGGTCAGATGTTTAAACATCATGGGCTATTTGGAGGGGAGTGTTCAAATGTGTAATGTATCAACATACATGTACATGTGGCCATGTACTCATTCACATCTGCAGAGGCCAAAGAGGATTTAGAGCATCCTGGTCTAACACCCTTTAACTTATTGCTTTGAGGCAAGTTCTCTCACTGAGCCTGGAGCTGGACTGGAGACCAGTAATCCTCCTAGTGCTAGTCCCTAGTCCCCAGTCCTGGGGCTACAGGTACATGACTATACCTGGTTAGATTTTATGTGGGCTGAGAATTTTAAGTCCTTAGGCTTGCACAGTAAGAATACTCCTTAACATTACAATGATGTTTTTGTTTGTTGGCATTATTTAATTGGCTATTTTATTTGTTTACATTTCAAATGTTCTCCCCTTTTTTGTTTTCCCCTCTGCAAGCCCCCATCCCATCCTCCCTAAGCCCTGCCTCCATGAGGGTGCTCTCACCCACCCACTCGAACCTCACTGAGCTAGCATCGCACTATTCTGGAGCATCGAGCTTCCACAGGACCAAGGGCCTCCCCTCCCACTGATGCCAGATAAGGCCATCCTCTGCTCCATGTACAGCTGGAGACATGGAGTCCCTCCATGTGAAATCTTTGGTTGGTGGTTTAGTTCCTGGGAGCTCTGGGGGTCCAGTTAATTGATACTTTTGTTCTTCCTATGAGGTTGCAATCCCCTTCAGCTCCTTCAGTACTTCCCCTCAGTCTTCCTTTGGGGTCCCTGTGCTCAGTCTGATGGTTGGTTTGATGTGAGGATCTGCATCTATATTGATCAGGCTCTGGGAGAGCCACTCAGGGGACAGCCATACCAGGCTCCTTTCAGCATGTGCTTCTTAGCATCACAATAGTGTCTGGGTTTGGTATCTGCAGATGGGATGGATCCCTAGGTGGGGCCATCTCTGAATGGCCTTTCCTTCAATCTCTGCTCTGTTGGTTCTTTTTTAAACAGAGAATAAAATTGTTCAAAAAAGTTAGAAACTGTTACTCAAGTTCCAGCAATGGCATGATTTGAAGCCTGAAGGTTTAAGCAGTACAAAGCAGTTGTTGTACCTAGGGAAATGTTAATGTAACTAGAAAGCAAAAGTGAACAACTAGATATGAAAACCTTTTAAAAATGAATTGATGAATTATTCTGTGTAATATGTTTCCCTTTATATGTGATTTAGTTACTTATCACACATGTATGTGTAAGTCTATAATGATCAACTTCTGTAGCCTGGAATACCTTAAATTCATAAGTGTTCCTGATTACCCATCCTAATATAACACCCTCTGTTCCTTTCAGATATCACTCAGCTAACTTTTACAGGCTTCCTGTTTCCACTCCCATCCATTTCTAGATAATTGGTCTCTGATGAAAAGAGAAGGTAGTTTATGTTCTCGACTTTCTTTATAACAAAGCACTGTTTGCCTTGATTTTTTCACAGTCCCTGAGACAAGGATGTCTGGGCAGAATCTCACTATTCTCATGTATCTTGAACATGAACATACAGACTTGGGGATAAAAAGACATTAAGAATGTGTGCTTAATTACTTCACATTAAATGGTTCCTTAGTGACAAGGATATTATTAAAGATGTTAGAGAATGACATCAGTGAGCAAGGTCAGGAATGGGATTGAGCAGAATTGTAACATTTAGGGAAAACAAGGGATGAGATCAGGAATGCTTTATCCATTAGTCACATTCAGGAAACTTCTTGGTATATAGATCTGTAATTAGTTAGTTCTGAAAAAATATGGATGTTGTACAAGAAATCTGCTTAAAACTGGGGGAAAATTACCACATCAAAGCTTACCTGGATTCCAAACTACTAGGAAGCAGTAAAACTTCAAAAATATGTCCTTGTTTTATTTCATTGGCTAGCTACAGATGAATTTGTGTATCACGTGTTGTTTCATAGTTTCCACATGACTTCAATGAAACTTAAGGTAAGCTTTAAGCTTGCCTTGTGAAATGACAGGAACACATGGCAGCTTTCTGTCACTGTAACATAATGATTAAGGTAATTAAATAACAAAGAGGAAAATATGTATTTTGACTTACAGTTCTAAAGGTTTTAGTCCAGCATACAGTTGTTGAACTGCTTTGGGCCTTCAATAAAAGCAGAATGTCCATAGCACAAAATGTAGCTTAACCATTTACCTCACAACTAACTATCAGAGAGCAAGAAGGAATAGTCTGGAATCCTAAGACCCCCTTCAATGGCAAATCTGCAGTGACCAAAGGATCATTGAGAAAGTCATAGCTTCCACATACATACAACACTGAGCAATAGTACCAGGCTCAGGTAAATGCTTTTGACACATTGAATTTGGAAACAGTCAGTAACCATACTACAGAGCACTCATTCTTTGTGTTGTGATGACAGTGATGAACACTCCCTATTCAATACACTGAGTAAAATTATCTCCCCCACCTGTTGAGGCATCTTTGTTAACACAGGAATATATATTTCTTACAAAAATAGATGAAGACAGGATTTCTTTCTCAGCATTCCTATGTAAGCAATTACAAATAAGGCATAAAATGGGAACTAGAAAATTATAGATGGATTTTGTCTTCCTCAAAATTATTTTCTTTTCTGGAAAGAGTTTCTTCTGAGCTGAACTCCAAGATCCAGAACATGGTCTTGAAATGAAATGGCATGTTTAGTTTATATCTGATTCTCTCACAGCCCCATATAGAATAACATGGCACATTTAAAGTATGAAAGTTTACAGCAAGAAGGTCCATACTGTGAACCTAGGTATCTTTTCTTTTACGGTGGAGAAATCCTCTCCTGTACTAGATAATCAAGATGGTGCTAATAGCCAAAACAAGGAATCCAGAAAAGATGAGGGCAAAGGCAGGGGAATAAAGAGGCTTAGTGTCTGCTGAAGATCGCTGCCACAGAAAGCCACAGATGACACTGCAATGTAAAGGTCTGTGAGAGGGTTATTGAGAGTCCAGAAGCAACCTGAAAGTGTGGTTCACAGATGGTAAGTAAAGGGATTTATATTCTTATCTCTGAAAAAGCTTATTATTAGAGATTTGCTGAGCTTTCTTCTACTCCAGAAGTAGCACCATACATACTCTCACTCAAGACTTTTACTATGGTCTCTCAAAGAGACCATACACCAGACCTGACTGGAGATGTCATAGTGTTGTCTACTCTAGGACCTCCAGAGACATTGGAAAGAACCCAACATAGGTAGTTGGGTTAAAAAGTGTCTGAAATGTATCCACCTCATCAGGCTCATCAAATTTTTCACTCCCTTTTTCCATGCCCAATCACTTCTCTCACTGTAGCCCTGTGACAGGGTCATCCCATGACCTGAGCCTCAGCACATCATTACGGGTATATTTCCTCCACTAACTGCTAAGACCAGTTCCCTGGGACTTGTCCAAACAGCATCTTCATGTCCTGCTTTGCTGAACAGTTAGGAGAAAGTATCATTTCCTGCCTTGCCTCATGGTCCTGTTTCTACTCTACCATGACAAACTTGGAAGTCAATGTGTTTTAGGATTTGTCATGATATTTGGATGCTTGTACAAGCCAGCTATCTGAATGCATGTATATTATCTGTATGCGTGTACAGACATTTATGTTTTGAGAGCTGGTTCACTAGATTAATGTTTATATCTGAGATGTGTGTTGGATTCTATAAGGAAATACAACATATTACTTTATGCTCCATATTACATATTTTTTGATATCTATTGAAAGAGCATTTTCTGTGCAGACTAGTACACTGCTTTCCTATTGGAAATAGCTCCAAACATCATCTGTCAGACAAAGGTGCCACATGTATTTTAGAAGTAATAAACGGCTCTTAACAAATTAAAAAAAAAAACACCATCCATGGAATTACATTGCTCTTGTGTTATTGATGCCTAGAAGTCTTAATGTTGGCAGTACAAATACCTTGAGGAATCATTTCTGATCTAAAATATGCTATTCTGTATATAAGAGATGTTATCAAAGTTCTTACTATAGGAGCTGAATAGTTTTCAAATCTTGTTTTGTTGTTTTTTCCCATACAAAATGATTCATGAGAGCTTCGTGATTAGTGTCTGAGAATAACCATAATATTGCCACTGATTTTGCTTATAGGAATTGTACTTCCTGACTTGAATAAACAAATTTTTTGAGAAAAATAATTTCATGCATAAAAATAGGTATGATACACAAAATAATCTGGAATTCAGCAGGTTTATAGCTAGTTATTTTAACCCATATCCCTGAGCATAAACTGGATTCAATATATAACTGATTCCTGGTCTTACCCAGACCTTTATAACACACAAGGAGCTCATTGTGGTTACCCACACTTCCTTCTGCTTTCTAGGTGAAGAACAAGAGAAATTGGTCCCATTACCCTATGAGCCACTGATATTTGATGAAGAGGATTTTGATGGGGAAAAGCATTAATTCTTCTTTTTCTGTTTTGCTGCCTATAGAACAAAAGAGGCTCTACACAACTGAGTTCCTAAAGAGGTGCACTGTTTTAGGCTTCCTTGGATGGGAAGTCACATGTGGAGCATGCTTGGCATTCAGAGAGGAAAACAAGATCTGATTTTGTTTATTTTCTAAATTTAACTAAATCAAATTGTCATACATTTCCCAAGGGAAACTTAGTCCAGTCTCTAGTGAGACTGAGACGGTGGGTAGGTTACTCTAAAACAAGAGGCTTTTGTTTATTTTGGCACTTCTTCTGATGAGACTTGGGGGAGAAAGGGAACTGATGAGTTGTTTAATGAGCAATATTGTTAAAAACCCATTTCTAAGATCATGGTGTGTTCATGGCAGGGAGTTGCATATAATGTTCAATGAGAAGATGAACCCAGCAGTATTCATTGTTGGTGTCCATTTGAATATTTTATCATCAATCTTCTATACTCCCTGGGATTTAAATAATAGATTGTGAAGAAAAATTATTTATTTTAACCATAAATCAACTGAAGTAGCATCAACAGAGCAGGTTTTTTCCTATTTCTCTTCACTACTTCTTTATTTTTCCAAATTTGATACTTCTTTTTCTGTTGAGATCTCTGAATTTTTCCCAACTATGTTAGATTTTCACATAACACTTAAAAGAATGTTTTGTAAGTGACCAGTGTGCAGCAAAAGGAAAGTGGGTTTCCAGATTAAGAAAATAAGCAATGCCCAAAGGGAATGTCACACACAAAAAGCAGGTGTCATTTCTAGAAGGCAATAAGTGATGTACATGTTTTTACCAACTTGAATTAAACCTTTATGCTTCATCTTTCCTACAGCTTTTGCTCTCCTCGGACTCTTGAGCCAGATAAATCTTCCGTCCCTACATGTACTAGTCACATCTATGGTGCACAGTCAGGCTTGCACAAAACACTAGGAATTCTTCATCAACTAGAGCCTGATTCAGCTTACTCAAACTTGATTTTACAATGTTAAAATGTTAGATCCTATGTTCTACTAAGAAAACTAAAGCTCCTGAGCAGAGAATGCCCACAAAATTCTTTTCAGCACTCCTTTTCTTCCCCATTTTCAATTTCTGATTTTGATCCCATGATCCTTTGGTTTTTCTGATGGCACTTGCTGAATAGCATACATTTCCTAACAGCTCATATGCCAGAGCCAAACATCATGTAACACCTTAAATTCAACTTGTACTCATCTTGACTTCATATCTCAATTTATAGAACTTTCCTAAATCCTATGTTCATTTTAATCCTTTGCATACACATTCTTTGAATATCACTGTCTGTTGTTATTCTTCATTTCTGCATGATACTACATATACCTGAAAGCAAAGGATAGTATTTTCATTCCCCAAAACTAGATTTTATCTGCCTTCAGATGTAATTGGAAGAAAGGATGGGAAAAAATAATAGATTTGACTGCCTGAGTTTCTTTTGCACTGTATTCTTTGTTTTTAACAAGTATACTCCTCCAGCTTGACTTGCTTAATTCTATTCAAAAATATATTTATTCATTTATTCAATAGGTGAATGAGTAAGTTACTCCAAAAAATACACATAAAGGACATATTCATTGCCACTACTATTTGCTGGGAATTTGGAGGTGATCAGAGTTCTAGGCATCTGATTTGTACATTCACACAAGACTCTGGACTGACAAGGACTCTGCTTAATGTTATGTGACCATTATTAGAAAATCCCAAATGATTATTGTGACTAAAGTTCATTTTTTAATAGACTAAGAAAATGAGTTATTGATAAAGATGTTGAGATAAATATGACCCCTGCTTTTAGGCAAAATACTTCTATGAACATACAAGTCAATGAAAATAAGGTGAAAATGTCAATGAAAGATGCTAGAAAAACCTGGTGACAACATTGATTGTGATGGCCAAAGACAATCATTAAGGTAACATTTTGTCTTAGTTAGAGTTTTACTACTATGAACAGACACCATAGCCAAGTCAACTCTTATAAGGAACAATATTTAATTGGGCTTGCTTATAGGTTCATAGGTTCAGTCCATTATCATCAAGGTAAGAGCATAGCAGCATCCAGCCAAGCATGGTGTAGGAGGAGCTGAGAGCTCTACAATTTCATATGAAGGCTGCTAGCAGAATACTGATTTCCAGGCATCTAGGATGAGGGTCTTAAAGCCTATGCCCACAGTGAGACACTTGCCCTAACAATCTACACCTCCAAATAGTGCCACTTCCTGGGACAAGCATATTTAAACCATGACACATTTAAAGTTGAAATCTCTGTGGGGATAGTATAATGTAAAATACTGATGAACATTCCAGGAGGAGGTGACCCCAGGTATAAAGATGTTAGGTCAAAGATGAAACATTGTTCTAACAAATATTACAAAAGGAAGTATGAAGAAATCTAAAGCTCAATTATCAATTGAACCAGTGTAGCATGTTAAGATACTTGCCAGGAAGCCTGAGGACCTTAGCTGTATCTCTTACCTACACAAGGGAAGAAGATAACTGATACCTCTAGGTTGCCTTCTGACATCTACATATGTACTGTAGTATGCATTGTCCATTCCCAAAGAAATAAAAATAAGTGCAATAAAGATTAGTCTGGGAGAGCATATCAAAAGCAGAGTCCAGTGTTTGCTTTCGGTTCTGAGTGAAGTAGGAAGCCATTATGTGGTTTATAGTGAGAACATTAAATTTGATTTACATTTTACAATCTCTCTCTTTTCAATTACAGTGAGAAAGCCATGAAAGCAGGAACAGATGTAAGAAGGTGACTGTACATGTGGGGACTGTCCATGCTCTGGTGGCTCACTGAAACTGGCTGATGCACAGGTGCCTGGCAGAAAGAGAACTAGGAGCTTTATGTGTCGGAGATAATGGCTGGATGCTTAGGATGAAGAAAAAAGGAGCCATGGATAATGTCTATATTTTCAACTACGCTGTCTTTCGTTGAGAAAAATGATTAAAAATAATTTCAGGGACAGAAAACTCTATGCCTAGTCTTTTGTAGATATGTTTTAGATCACTTTCTGAGAGCTTTTCAATATTAGAAGCATTGCCAGGTGGTACTCAGGGATTAAAGTGCCAAAGTAAGAACATACGTACAAATAACTGTGAGAAGAGAGGGGACATAAATTTGTTCCTCTCCACAAATACAAGAACACATTTGTTGTCCCTCTCAGAATCTAATACGAGAAATTCTGAAAATATACATATATTCAGCAAAGGAAGTATAATTTCCATCATCTGAAAAGGCACACTATTTGTGTATATTGTTTTTGTTCTATAGTTGGCAACTTAAAGAAGTTATCACTGACCCCACTTTACCAATATTATAAGACAAAATCTATATTCTGTTATAATGGACAGGATAATTACAGTCAATAGGTGTCCTTCTCTTTGTCATAAATATGCTTTTGGAATGCAAGTATGCGAAGTTCTTCTTTGTTTCATCAGGGAGGGATTTGTGGTGTTGTAGTTTGATTTCTGTTGTTATAATAACTTGTGGAAGAAAGGGTCTAAGTGACTTATATGTTATAGCCAATCATTGACAGAAACTGAGGCAGAAACTCAAGACAGGAACCTCGAAGCAGGAACTGAAGCAGAGCCCATGAAAGAACACTGCTTAGTGGTTTTCTCACCCTGACTTACTCAGCTACTTATCTAGCCTAGGTCCACCTGAGGAATAACACTGTCCATAGTGGATTATAGCTTCCTACTTTAATTATTAAATATGAAAATGCCCCAAAGAGTCATACCAACTAGCTAAAATGATGGAAGCAATTCCTCTAATGTATTTCCTTCCCATGTGCCTCTCTTTGTGTTCCTTTGACAAATCTCACCAAACAGCACACCTGGTTCAGATAAGGCTGTTACAGTTCATCATACATTGTGCATAACAGGGAACTGCCATACAGAATATTATAAAATATACACATGACTTTGACATATCATGCTTTCAGTTATCTGCCTATCTTGGTTACAGAAGGTATTTCTGGAAGAATTCACAAGTGTTCAAGTCATGTATTGTAGCATATATAAGTCACATTGAGACTATTGGCAGTAATATTACCAATAGTTTTCATTTTGTCTAGGTACATTTAAATGTTAACAGAGTCTCATACCATTCCCATACCATGCTTTCATTTTTCTTAGGTAAGAGGTGAGTATACTTTAAAATGCAAAGCAGTGCGAAGAAAGCTGGCTTGGATGTGGAGGCAGGGCTCCAACATTCCACCAGTTCACTCCTAAGACCTTACATTGTTTACAAACTGTAAAACTGCACGCAAACCCAGACAAGCTTACTGTTGCCCACATAAATAGAAAAATTTAACAATAGGAAGGAAAAGAAAGAGTGGTTTTGAAATTTGCAAAGACAGCATATCAGATAGAGGAGTGTTTATGAATAGGCTTTCAGCTGTCCTCAGACCTTCCTTTGGTGGTTTCTAGATCATGCTCTGCTAACTGCCTTTTCTCCACACCATTTTTCTGTGTAGCAAACTCACCAGGGTCCTCTGCACTGTCTCTATTCTATCTCTCTGTACAGGAAGATAAAAATATATATCTCACAGATTTATGTCATGCTAAATGATCATTTAAATGTTCAGATCAGAACCCCTGGAATTTTCCATCTGCCTTTAGTGTGTTAGGCTGATTGTGAAATGTACCACTGAAAAATTCCCTGGGGGTTGACTTTTGGAGTGGGTGTGACTGAAAAATCTGTGTCTAACACTTGCAGTATGCAGAAACAGAAATGTAACAGTTCAAAAAGGATGGAAATACAGAATAAAGAGATATAAACACAGATGAAAGTTTAATCTTAATATTATTTTTAAATAATACCTTGACACATTTTGAGGATCACTGTTTCTGTGTTTTCTTGTGAGGAACAGAATATTCTTACAACTTTCAGGGAAGCAGATCTAGTTTTAAAGAAAAGGGTAGAGACAGCAAATAGCCAATTAGTTTGAGGGTTGGAATAGGAATGGGCAGAGGTGATGGATGCTCTTAATGTCAAAAATTCTACTGATCGCAGATAGAAGGAGAATATCCATGGAGGTTCTGCATAGAGAAAGCCTGCCAAATGTAGGAGGGAAACAAACCACACTCTTGCATTTTGTTTTCACTTATAAAAAGATACTCCCTTACAACCCCTTCCAAACACAGAGATCATTATACAGAATGTCCAAGGCAAATTAAGGAAAATAATTATTGTAGCTGATGAAGCAGAAACCCTATTAGAACTAAACACTCCTTCACAGTACTAGGAGGTAGAGGTACTGGGATAAATGCATTTTTCAGCATCTTTAGTGTGTATATTAAATTAAGTTTTTAACCACTTCTCTCCTCCCCTTTATTTCCTCCTCTATCCCCCAAGCCCCACTGTTCATTCAGGCAGACAGTGTCTGGGAGGAAGTCCACAGAAGATGCTATAAAGAAAAGTTTCACTGGAATTCAAATCTATTTCCCAACTCTTTTCCCCTAAGACAAAATGTAAATAAAATCCGACAGAAGAGGTGAATTGAGGAAGACTAGCTGCAGTAACAAAATGGTCCAACAGGAGTGTTGATAGGGGTCTCCTGAGGAACACAGGCAATTCTGCATCTCATCTGGCTTGTTTTTCTTTTTCACTTAAGTAGGCTAGGCAGGGTTCCTATAACTTCTATCCTCACCTTCTTCAGAGAGCCAGAGTTCTTGATTTGGGATCCATGTGCTTGTTCTTGCTTAGCTAATTAATTACAACAATTTTATATAAACTGATGCTATGACTTTTTCTATATTATATAGGATATCTCTAAATTAATATGTATTCTCTTAATTATTTAGAAGTTTGATAGGTGAACATGATCAGATCTTACTCTTGTATGGTGTGTGAAGCTCAGCCACATTGGCTGTTCCTGATAATAAGACACGTGATTGACAGAGAGAAAAATATGCTGTCTGATTTTAGGAGTTTGAGGATGTTCTGGCAATCCTGCAGACTACTGCACTTCACTATCAGGCATTGGGCTCAGCAGTCTGGCAGTGGCCTCTCCTGAGCTACCTACATGTATAGGTCTTACGGGGGCCTCCTGCAAAAAAGGACATGGTTTTCAGGGAGGCGTTTGATGTCAGAGGCAAACCTCAGTGCTCTTCAGCAGATAATATCAGTTCATAGTTATTCAAACACAGAACTCTGAGTGTGAGGATAAGAACCATGGGAGGAAATTACATTAGAATCTTTTTCAAAGGTTTGTATATATCGAGTGTTCTCTTAGTCTTCTTTACTTGCTTAATTATAACAAATGTTTCATTCTAGGTCATTCTACAAAAACTAAAACATAAAAACTAAGAGAGCTCAACTTTCCCTTAAACTTGCAAACAATAAATGAAAAAGATTAGGACTGTTGCTTCAGCTAGCACTTAAAGGATATAGGACAATCTCTACTCTGCCGACATGAATAAGGAGCCACGTTTTGCCAACTAGTTCTGACTTCTGTGGTGGGGATGGGGTGTCCAACATCAAAAGTAAGGTGTAATCAGAGATGCCCTTCATCCACACACTCCCTGCAGCTGGGTCTTAATTTCTGTAAATCTCATTCCTAAGTGGTTGGCATAAATCAATATATTTATTTCTCACAACTCCTAACATTAAGTAGGTGCTATCCCCTTTTATATATGAACATATTAAAGCATAGCATATAAAATACAATGTCCAGAATCACAGACTCTGTGAACATATCAGTTAAGTTTTATCCATAGAACTTGGTTCTACCTCCCAGAATTTAACACGCACATCCTTGCTTCTCATTGAAGATTTACTGCAAAAATCAAAAATCAAATGAAGAATGATTCTGGTAAATCTTATAGCCAAAGATAATGTTAAGGACTTCAAGACTGTTTGTAACATTAGAGAGCATACACAGTTGGACCTACTAATCTCCCACTCTCTCTGATTCAATGTGTTTGCTAGTAAGAATACCATATTTTCCTACCCTCATTAGCAGACACAAAAGTGTGCAGGCACATATGCCTCATCAGATTACATCCAGGGGCTTGGTGTGGGTGTTTGCAGGAGTAGCTTGCATCTTCTTATGCTTTGTGTGAGCCAAGAGTACTAGCAGTGCTGAGGGTTGCCAAGTTCTTTGTCTGTGGTGTTTAAAATGCAAGATCCTGGACTATATAATAAGTAAGTTGAACAGCCTTATTGCAAAGCCCTGTCCTGCTCTTCAAGCCGCTGTGAGTCTAGCAGACCTCATAGGCAGGATTGGGATGCACAGGAGCCATGATGATACATATTCAGTAGCAAAGGAGACTTGATTCTGCACCTTGCTGGTTACAGCTGCCAGCTTGTGTGCAATCGATGGAGAGCTTTCTTAATGATGTGGAATTCACTTCTGGCATGCTCTGCACAAATACATAAGCAATGTATTATCAGTGCCCTCAATGACAGGACTGTCCAGATGGGATTCGATTCAAAACCCAATTGTCTTTTCCTCTTTGTACACTTATAATTGGAATGTTGTTGATCAGATTCTGCTTTTAATAAAAGTGGCAAAGCAGACAGGATTTTCCTGAATCAATTTATTTGGTGGCAGACAGTGCAACATCATATGATGGAAATGATAGAATAAGAGTGGATGGTACAGCAGCCCAAGGGACAGCACATTGCAGAGCTCGAAGTACACACTGCAAGACATGGGGAAGCTGTGGAATATCCAGATATTACTAAATAAGACATGCATACATATTTCCATTTCTGAAGGTAGAATAGTATCATCATCCAATAGGCAAATGTGGAGTCTTAACAACGAGCATTAATTTAATATTCAAGCTTGAGCATTGCACTGAAAAGACCAAATTGTATTAGAGAAGCCTAGATCTGGTTGACACGAAAACCTAATGCAACAGCAAATAAATCTGGCAGGGCAATTTAAAGCTGAAAAGAATAGAAAGATAAATGATATCATAAAAGATTCACAGGGGCGTTTTTAACTGAGCTGCTAAATATTTTAAACAGAATCACCAAGGCCATTTTGTATTAAAAACCCAAATGAGTGGTGCTCTCCATTTATTAAATTTAGTGCACTCCATGTTTATCAAGGATGTTCTGTGTGGAATGTACTGTTTGAGCACTAAACTACTGAAATGGTCCCAGTAACCAAGGAGATGGCTGACTAGTAAGTTACAAAGGGATGTGTGGGTGAGAAATCTTACATTGTCAGTCTTGAAGTTTGTTACATAGGAAAGGCATGTACAATTCATCAAAGAAGCAAATAGCTCTGGATTCAATACACTGGGAGTACTAGCCAAAGCAAGACACACTTTAGAGATCATAAAGAGTTCAAGGACTTACTATGGAAGCACCCATTCCACATCAAATAATGCGGGCTAAGCTATTGTGTCTTTTTCTGCTTTTGAATGTGTTTAAAAAAGAGTAAGAATTGCTGGAGCTAAACTGCAAAACACAAAACGGCAAGTTTCTTCACTTACTTTGTATGACAATGGCAAAATACCTGGTAGAAAGAACTTATAGGGAAATGTTTATTTTGGCTCACTGTCTCACAGGTTTCTGTCCATCATGGATGGCTCCATTGGTTCTGCAGCTGTGGCAAAGTAGATCATTACAGTGGCTGGATCAAAAAGCCAAAGGTATCATTTCATGGGAGAAATGAAGCAGAGGGACATACTACAAGAAGGGACTTGAGGAAACCATATATCTTCAGATCATAATTACAGTAACCTCATCCACTCCAGGAAGGTCTCATTGCCTTCCTTTCACAGGCTTTCAATAGTGTCACAGTGTTATCAATCTCTTAAGAGACTAACCCATCCATTCAGTTTGTGATCTCAGGATTTGGCTGGTAATGTCATCACTGACAAATTCCTAGATAACTCTTAATCAGTTTAGCTGAATTATATTTTAAATGTTCACAGCAGAGCTAATTTCTCAGGTGTTGGTCATCTCTTTACATTGGACCAAGTGTGTTCCAGATCTGGCTGCCTCTACAGGGTTCCTTTACAAACCACCACTCATATATTCATAGAAACCAGAACCTTCCAGTATACGCACACTTCATTTAGACCTTGATGGTTGAGCTTGAGAAGGGCCTAGAATAGTAATAAGCTAAGACGTTTTTAGCTTTAGAGGAAACTGCATTAGGGAAACAAATTTCTCAGTCCCCCACCCCCCAGACTCTGCTTACAAAAGAGAAGCTTAACGTGTGCGTGCTCAATACCACTCTTAACTCACGATGAGGGCTCAGCAAGCAGAGTCTAAATTCACAACATGTTCTACTTAATTCAACATTTAGAACATTTGGGAGACCATTTCTGTAAGACAAGTAAGAAACTTTCTGAGGCCAAATTTGACTTATCTGTCTGAATCTGGCAATATCTGGATGAATCTGAAGAACCTAAAAAATCAAATATATTATGCAGAACATCTATAATCACCTTTATGACTGACTGCCTTATAGAACGTTGCCAAGATGTGCTAGTATCAGTGTGCTCAGGAATCACTTGTAAGAAATTTTCACCTAAGAAGTTATTAAAAGTTATAAAAATATCTAAAAATAGAAAGCAGAACAAAACAAAACGAACAACCAAAACTGGCTGTCTTATTATTGCCCACCACTGTAGTTGTTCCATTAAGAAGTAAACCCCAATAGGCAAACTACAATTATGGTGTTTGTTATATGAAAGCCTATTTATGTCTTGCCATAGAACTCCTGAGGTTCTCCCAAGCACTGACTGTGACACTGAATACTATGTGATAAAGGTGAGAACAACTTAAGGCATTCTTCAAATAGTGCCCATAGCTACACTAATTTGTGTACCCACATTCAATGACTTTTGTAGGTTGTATCAAAAGGCACATTACCCAGGGACGCTATCTCATGGCAGTTAGTGCTGTCCTAGCCTATGGTCCTTACAAACCAGATGTCAGGAATACAAAGATTTTACTACTGAATATAGTTAAAAACTAATGTTTATTTTTCTAGATTTCAAATAATGAATATATACATTTTAGAAGGTAAAAGATTTTAAAGTAGAATAAAACAAAATTTTGGCATTAAAAGTCCATAATTCAACAGAAGATATTAAATGATGGCCTTCATGAGAAAAAAGTGAACAGCTAAAGAGACACATTTGAGAGATCCATACATGTAGGCTTCTATATTTTAAAACACAATATAATAAGTGTTCTTAAATGCTTTAATCTCCCTTCTAGCCCACCACCCACCAGAAATAGTGGAATGGAAAGGTTAATAGGGCAAAGGAGGATGTGGATATGTTTAGAAATAATTCTTGGGGTGATTCTAATCTTCATTGTCAGGATATCAGCAGTTCAGTTGACAGAAATCAGCAGCGGTAGCTCCATCGATTTGCAAACACCACTCACAAATCTGCAATGGCAATTAGATCCAGAAGAGACAATGAGGCCTCTGCAATCAGGCAGAAGAGGAAGGAAGCCTCAGGAGCATCATGAGAATTTCTTTGGTGTGTTTCTTATTACTAAATCATGACAAATAATAGCTAGAGAACAAGGCAAGGAAAAACAATGCCACAGTTTTGTCAGTGAAGACAAGTGCCAGCAATAGACAAGTGTCTCCAAAAGAGACCAAAAAAGAGTAGCAAGGTGAACCAATATCAGAGCATTGTCTGCTGTAGGTTGGGTTATACTGATATGACTTGCAACCATCATGTGTCTTCTCAATCATTCACTCTGGCCAATTATCACATACCTTTTTCAGAAAAACAGCACATATCTGTTTTCAGAAAGACATAATTTCACTTGTCTCCTTAAATAAAACATCCTCTCATACATCCTTTCATAAGACAGTTTCCAGAAAAACATTACATGACACCATGGAGTCTCCAAAAACCCCAGGAATTTCCACTTCACATAAAGTTATAACACTCTTCTCCTTCTCAAAGACTAACTACCTCAGTGAGGGTTTATCCTTCAGTCATTCCTTTTACCAGGAAGTTATTACATTTGTAGTATTTATATCTCCAAGATTCCCCTACTAAAACACAGAAAAACTATTAGACTCATCCATGATTTCCATAAAGCAAAGCCAGAAGTTTGCAAAAATTAAATAAAATACACTTTATTAGTCTTTCAAGAACACATAACTTTGACTAAAGTATTTTAGCATTTGATGTGTTTACATGTGACTCTACCCCTCCTTATGCAGGCTTCTAGAAGTATCTGTGAGAAAACCCTGTTTTTAGAAACCAATTCTGTTTAGAGTAGAGTACAAGAGGAGGACAAGAACTAAAGTCCCAATTTACATTTTTCTCCCATTTTCTAGAACAGATCTTGGTAGTGTTGGGAAGTCTTATATGGTTAGGAGAACATATTTTTGCTACATAGTGCAATTGTATAATGAATAGAGATAGGGGCATAAAAGCAAAAATTGACCTTGCTATTATAAAGAAAATGGCTTATTCAAACACTTGTATTTCTACAACACAACAGTCGAGTCTTTGCCTTCTCATAAAGAAATCACAACAAACAATATTTCTGTGAGCATGAACTCAACATCTTTTAATAAATAAAAGAATAGTAATAAAAATGACTTCGATAGGAAGAGAAACTTGATATGTAGAGGAGTAGAGGAAAGGAGGTAGGAGAGAGAAGAAGAGAGACAGACAGACCGACAGACAGACAGACAGAGCGATACACAGAGACAGAGACAGAGAGAATAAAGACGAAGAAATTAAAGAGCTAAGTTCATCTAAAATGTCCATTTAGTAAGAAACACTGCTATTCTTCTGAGAAATTTCAGTCTCTCTTAATATACAAGCTCTGAAGTAGAAGAACACAAACTGTGCATTTTGAAGGCAGTGGCTATCCAGAGCCTGCATTCGTGTCTTCCTGATTTTCCCCAATTTGACATTATGAACTATGACAGGTTTTAGGGGCTTATTTAAATATCCAGTCATCATTCCCTGCCTGGTGATGTTAGGCAAGGCAAGGTCAGTATGTGAACTTTTCTGTGTCACACTGCCTGTGTGCACAATAGACTCTCTTGTACAGAGGGAGGGAGCCTGAGAGGGGCTATTGTTTCCTCTCCAGTTGCATTGACATGCTTTACTTGCTTCCTTATTTGTAGAATCTTACAGTTGATGTTATGGTGCTACGTAAAGGGTAAGGTCCTTTCTTGTCCATTCTCATAAATCGGACACTTTGACTATCTGGTCACTTCCTACAGAGGCTGCCACTTTCTCGTTTGGCAGACGTGACAACCTTACCAGACATGACTCTTACTCGAATTTAGGTGGAATTATATTACTTCGGTATTGGCAATGTGTTTTAATTCTGTGAGTAGACAGCACCTCTTAAACTGGCTTAGTAGCATACAAATGGATAGAGAGAAATTCAATACACAGGTTTATATTTATTAATTTTTCTCTCACTCTGTTGTAAAGGAATAACTCCAGAAGAGAAATCTGGGCAGGAGGCACAGATTTTCACTTTGTTTTCATGTGTTTTCCAGGTAATTACCTAGCCCACCATTTATGATTGTCACCCTTGGGCCACCACCAGCTTAGTGCACAGAAGTGAACCACTTAATGAATTCTCTCTGCCCTCCAGACCTGTGGCCTTTCATGACTGGGTCAGTGGTTTTCTCAAGGAGGCTGTCACTATGAATGGTGACAGTTGTTTCCCTTCTAGCAATCAAGTGTGGGATATGCATGTATGTTAAGTTTTGCTCTTTTGAATTCAAAATTCTGCAATGTCAACATTGTAGCAGACAGACATGTAAACATGGGTTAGATCTTTTCTGTTCCGTAAGTACTGTGATACCAAACCATGGAGAAGAAAGACAAGACTAAAGATGAGTCCAGTGACGTACGTACTTGAGGCTTTAGTTAGATCAGCAAGCAGAAAAGGAGATAGTTGCCATGGGCAAGAAAGATCTGGGAGGAGCATAGATTTGGTGTTATCAGGGACATATAAACAGCATATTTCTAAGTATTTCTCACAGACTAGCTGAGGAATCTCAAGACTTATAAGACTGTGTTTAAATTTCTGAAATGCACCAAAATAGATACCAAAAGCAAAGTAGTCTTATGGAACCTTTCACTTACGTGTTCAACCTTGGTGGAAAAAGAGATGTTTTAAGCTTAAGAAGTAGAATGGCAAACAGACTTGCACATGACAGCATATATGCTATCCCCTTATAAAGACAGGCAATGAGTCTCCAATCTCTGGGCAGTAACTGCTGTCACTTAAATACAGTGAAGTGCCTTGTTAAAGGTTATATTCGAATAACTCACACTTCATAAAAGTATTCCATTTCACTGGGCATAAGGAAATTTCAATCCCAGTCTTTTGAAACCCACCATCTTTCGAGCTTGCCTCCTAAGGTTATGCTACTTTCAGTGGAACAGGTCTGGAAGATAGATTTTGTTTTAGGAGTTTTAGTTCTTATTATTGACCGGCTCTTTGTTACTTCCTACAGAGAACTCTTGTCCACTAAGATATTCCAGGACCAGCAGTGTTTCTCAGTTAGATTCATTCACATTTTACTTGAGTCTCCTCTTCACTTTCACCTTTGCTCAAAAACATAAATTATTCCTCATGATTCTTTAAACTAGAGATCCTTCTGACCAAGTCCTTAGATTTAGGGGTACTAAAGTAAATCTGTGTTCTGCATCTCAGCAGATCCTTTTGATTTCTTCTCTAAAAAACAGAGGACACTTAGATGGGAAAGAAAGAGAAATACACTAGAAGCATGAAGAAGTTAGAGAAACTAGGAGTCAAAGGGATGTCTCCTGCTAAGTTTCATTCCAAGAACCCACATAAGGGTCAAATGAAAAACCAAGTTCATAATGGTGTTCCCTGATGCCAAAATGTACCATAGCACAGCTGTCTTTCCCTTGAACATGTCATATATATGCTATAATAATAAATGAAACAAAATTATAAAAATACTTCTTTAAATCAGAGAAACTGAATTTTATATCTAGGGATCCTGAGTTTAATTTTGCAGATTGCTATTTGTGATCTAAAGTCTGGCCAGTGAAGTAATTGTAAACAAATTTTTGTTGAGCCTTAGAATGGTAAGCCATTTTGAACTCATCAAAATGTTAGTCTGTTTTAAGTTCTCAAAAAGAATTTGATGAGTTGGCTCTGGCATTGCTGAAAATGCCCACATTATCAGGAACTGGTACAAATCTGAGATCTTTGCATTCCTGGTATTCTCATACTCCTTTGGTCTTATAATACCTCTTTCATAACTGTGAATATATGTCATATACAAAAGTCTGCGATTTTGCACTTTGGCAAGTTCTGGCCTTGAATTGTGTCTTCAGGAGGGCTCTGTTTATAGAAAATTATTTGATGCATCAGGCAAAAAGAAGGCCACAGGGGAAGGCAAGGGCTACATTTTCTATTAAGAAATGGTTTGCTACCTACTAAGATAGCAAACTATAACTTGAGCTTGGAAAGGAATGTTCCCCCAAAATGACAATGACAGCTGCAGCTTTAATTCACTTCTGTGCCTCTGACAATCAAGTGATAAATGAGATCAGAGACTTCCCTGGAATATCTATGGCTTTTGTGGTTACAATCATGGTCCTTCTCAACACCAGAAATGTTCTATTAGAGCCAGTCATCCTTCATCACCACCTCAATGTTGATTGAGGTTGTTGTTTCCATAAGGAAATACTTGATTTAAAGAGTTTACAAAGTGTAAGTCATGCTCAAATTAGCAAAGTAACATCGCTCCTCCTCCCTCTCCCCCTCCCCCCCCCGCCCCCCCCCCCACACACACACGCGCGCACACACACACACACACACACACACACACAAAGTGGAGCAGAGAATCCTAGAAAGTTATTATCAGGAAGAAGGCATCAAAACGCATTGTTATAAACATTAGGTTAATGTTTAGTTTGGTTATATTGAAATAATTTGTTTTTGTACAATTCCTGGTTTTAAAAGAATTACTGTAGGAAAACAAAAAGGGTCATTGTAAACATGAACTCTTATTGGTTGTCTTATAAAGCGATAGTCTCCTTTTGTAAGTGGGGAAATGAAAGGTCTGATTACATTTCTGATGTAAATTTACCTCCATAGAGTATGTCACAGCAAATATCAAACTGTGAAGTCATTCTTGTCCCAAACTCATTTCACAGAACCATGCCACCTGCCTTAGGGACCTCATTGTCTCACTGAAGTGGTTAAAAGTATAAATATTATAGGCTAGAAATGCATCACAGTGATAGAGTGCTTTGAATTATATTGATTTAGGCTCAGTGTCCTGGCCATAGGCAAAACAGTGAATAGAGTCGTGAAATGATTCCAATGATTTCAGAGCTCTTTCTTCATAAGATGCTGAGTTCAACCCCCAGTATCAATACAACAGTCAAAAATACATGCATATGTCAAAAAATCATCCAGTATGGAGAGGTGCCTGAAGACATAGGTCCTCACATCGTTATAATTCTGGCTAGTTAAAGGAAAGCTTTACTTTTTAAAAAAGTTGGGAGGTAGTCAGCATAAACAATTAGCACATTACTAGAGGTCTATGTACTCAAAGCTTGTATTTTGGAGAAGAAAGAGATTAGCTTGGGTAGGCAATGCACATTGGCTAAACTGAATAGGTAGGCATGAATATTTTACCAGAAAATAATCTATAGAAATAATTGTGATTTCTAACCCATGAACAAAATCGTAACTTGCGTCATCACTTCCAGCTTTTATGGACAGTACTGTGATTCTATGTAATAATGTTCCAGTAGGCAAACTGTCCATCACTGTGTAAAACCAAGAGACGGTTTCATGCTCTGTATGGACAATTTGTCCTAGTTAATGATTGATCAATGTTGGTATGTGTGAAGAAATGGGAAGGCATTCTAGTTTAGGAAGCATTTGCCAGAGTTTCATGGAATGTTATGGAAGACATTAACTCAAATTGTCTTGGATATGAGCCTTGTCATATGCATCAAAGACTCTCAGAAGAATCCAAAACAGTTATAATAAACAAGGCTGTCTTGCTGGGAGGAGATGGTTAGTGCTGTGCCAAAGGCTACGTTTTCAACACAGCAGTAATCAGTTAATTGCTCTAGTGTGCACAGCACCATAGCAATCCCTTTCAGGGCCAGTCTGCATAGAGTTTCACAACTTGACGTATTTGAATGTAGAAAGAGCGGTTGTTATCTGTTGTGGTGGTGGTTTTGGTTTTGATCCAATAATATTCAAATATCTTTGAAAATAAGCATCAGCACAAGACACTAGAGAATGGGACTTGTTGTCAACACCTGAGCCCATAACACTGTTTTGCTTACAGATGGATTAGTTCAAGCTCAGTGTCCTAGCTCTAAGCCAAACAAAGTAACTAGTGGAAGTTGAGAAACTTCAATGTTTTTAGGACTCTTCCTTTTACCCAAATAGTTTATGTATTTTCAGAGATGATAGTATCTAAGACACTTATCTAGTCATTTTACTTTTGAATTCATATAAAGCAGATTCTATTCATATTGCCACTTTACAAATAAAAACACCTTGGGAAATGTTCTTACAAACTTCACAGTTCTTAATTGCAGAGATAAGATTAGGATCCAGAGAGAACAGATGTCAAACTCATATATTTAACTTACATATTAGAACCTTGACTCTTGCTGTGTGCACAAAGAGCTACACTATTCTTGCCAGTAATAAAAAATAAAATCAGTAAAACAGGTAGATATTATTGATCAGCATAGTAATATAATGACAAGTGTGACCTCTTCCGAAATTGGCATTCAAATAAAGTTTTGGGTGTTAAGTTAAATAGGTGAAGTACTATTTTTTTCTTTTCTAGTGAATCATAGTACACTTCTAACAATCAGTCCATAGAGGATGGGGGTCAGAGGGCCTTACTGCCAGTAACAAGACTTACATTGTCATGGACACTCTAATGGTCCACTTACTCTGGTACCTAGGAATGGTATTTGAGGTGTACCAAAGAGTACTTCCATGATGTCCTTAAAGCATGATCCCTAAGTGACAATCTCAGCCTTGAGGTCTGAGACTAAAGTTGACTGATGCCTTCAGTTCTGTCAGATATCATATTCGGTAAAAATAAATTACACTCAAAATTAATTCAGATGTATGCAGAACGTAATTGAAGTACTAGAGTAAATAATTGTCTTTTGTTTCTGTCTTGTGGGAACAGATCTACTTAAAAACAGTTTAATAATATATAGCGATGTTAACATTTTTATTATATATTGGTATGTGTTTGCACTGAAATAGTTAAGTACAAACACTATAATTATAATTCTGACCTATTTCCTAGTGCTCCAAGTATTTGTGTCCAGTGTATAGAAATACTAAGTCTTTAATTCATCCATTTACCAAAATGCATTGGATTCGTTCCAGTTTGTAACAAAGGATACTCTACATTACTTCTTCCTCCCAAAATAAATCATTTCTTTCTTTCAAAATTGTTTGATTACTCACTTAATTATTTGACTCAGTGAGCCTAATCAGTTCTTTGCATGCATGCATGGATGTAGACTCATCCTCTAGACATGTACAATGTAGACATGTTTACCCTTAAAGAAATGAAGTTTTTCTTCCAGAAGGCATCAGCTAGTAGTAATAGCTCCTAAGCAAGGAATAGGTCCTATGGAGTTCACCCCACTTCTTGCTGGAATTTGAAACTGGATTTATCCTGTTCAGATCTTGGGTACCACAGCTGCTGTGAATCCATGTGTATAATAGCCATGTCAAATCCAGGGAAAAGTAATTCACCCCGTCCCTCCCCATCTCAAGACTTATTTCCTAATTTCTTCCTGTCTCTTCTTTCCATTACCCTTCTGCAATGAGTAAGAGTGGCTGAGTATTGATACATAATGTCCCATCTATGGCTGAACACTTACTTGCTTATTCTTAGTATATTGAACATTATAAGTCTCTATGATAACCATGTCCCACTGCTATATAATCTCTCTCTCTCTCTCTCTCTCTCTTTCTCTATCTCTCTCTCCCTCCCTCCCTCCCTCTTTCTCATACACTTTATATGTATAAATATAATGTTAACAGTTTCAAATATAAAATACAGTGTCATTTTATTACCTAATTTTTTGCAAGAATTTTGGAAATAATTTTAAAAATCTAATAACTCTCCTCTGGAACATAACTGTATTATCGACAAACTTTTTGATTGCAGGTCATGACTTGGGTCTGGATTGTGAAATGGAGCTAGGATTCATGGAAAGAGACATCAGCCTGTAGCTCTGATATATCATAAAGAACACACATCAGATAGCATAGGAGAGTTTGCAGTTAATGGGTAGAGTCCACACAGAATCTGGGGTGTCCTCTTTGAATCTCCACGAACATTTAAACTCTATATGTACCATTAAAATTAGAAAGTTGTCTCACATTATTTCTTTGGACACAAACAGTGGGTTTTTATCTGTTTGTTTTCAATTTTTGTTTTTTTGTTTGTTTGTTTGTTTTTTGGTTTTTTTTTGATTGTTCAAAATGGCACACAGTTGCTGGTAGTGAACACCAAAATACTTGCAACTCTGATTTAGTTGTTTTTTAAGGGTAATTTAAAGAGAGCTGTAGATGAACAAGGACTAAAATACTCCTGAAGCTTGTTGTATTTCACCCCATGGTGAGTAGAGCCACTTAAGATAGGGTCACATAAACAAATATTACCGTCACTATTACAGCAGCAAAGGATGTCTATGGTCCATCTTTACAAAGTCAGAAACTCACACGACAAGCAATAGCGATAAAGGACTAGTTAACAATACCTAACTTTATAACAGGATCTGGTAATAGCATCAACTGTGTCTGTCAAGAACCTGCCTATGAAGTAGTCATGGGAGGAGGTGTACAGGCACAACCTTGTAAAACAGTAAATAGAAGAACTGATGCTCAGGAGATGAATAGCTTCCACACAGATAATCAAAAATGGCTCAAAGTAGAGTTAAAAATCTGTACTGAAAAAAAATGGTATTTGCACTAGCATAACATTATGTATCAAATCTTATGTATTCTTATATCTCATGTTTGAAGTTATATCTTTAGAACAGACTGATGATCTGCCTTGTTACTGACTCTCCTAGCCAGAAAGTAGCATCATTCTTGAGAAACATAGGCCTCCTTCCCCAAACACCTAAAGGATTCACTCTCAGGTCATATTTAAAATCAAAATATATGTTTATACATCTGACTTTTGACATTACACCTCATGGTTCAGAATTACAAGTTAATTAATTCTACTTACTTACAGAAGGATGGAACATGGTAATATGTTGGTAGAAGTAACAAAAATTTTTAAAATACATGTTAAAAAATGAGATGACCATGTTTCCTCAGTTCCAAATAAGATATAGAAACAAAATAAGAAAATAGGCAAATTAATATATATATATATATATATATATATATATGTCTTAATAAATTTCTAAAGTTTATTTGATTTATAGTTACAAGAATGTAGGTGCAGGTGAAGTTTGTATACAGGACTGTTATGATTCAAAGCAATACAACTGATAAAGCCAACAGAAAATTAAAGGAATAAAAAAACACAACAAAATTCTGTCTAATTTTTTTAAGCACAGAACATTATCCTCTCAGAATTTCTAAATAAGTAGCTAGGACTGAATCAAGAATCAAGATCATTTGAATGATATGCTAAGTAGATTTGTGGTGGCTAATGATCATCATCAATTTGATGGGATGTAGAATCACCTGAGAAATATACATAGAATATCTCTGTGCAAGTATCTAAATTGAGAAAGGAAGTTTCATCCTGAAAGTGGGCAGATCCAATTCATGGAGTTGGTATTTAGACTCAATAAAAAAGAGAACTCAGGTTGAGGATCAACATCTATCTCACTCCATTTTTATATGTCAGCTGCCTCATGCCCCTGTCTCTGTGCCTTCCCAACATGAAAGATTATACATTGTCACACTGTGAGCCAAAATCACAGTCCTTTGCTTAAGTTGCTCTTGACATTAAAAATAAGAACACAATAGCAGGAAATTTGAATAACTCTTCAGAGAGAATGGTTGTATATATGTTTATGTGCATGTATGAGTGTGCGTGTGTGTGTGTCACTGTCTGTGTCTGTGTCCTTGTATGTGTGTTTTCTAAAAAAGCTTTGCATAACTTAGTTTAAGCGTAGGTAAAACCATCACACTATCTGAAGCAAAAATTGGGAAACTAAACCTAATCCTGATTTTCTAACAGCTTTGATTGGTTGCGAGTTTTATATAATGTGTTTTGATGATATTCACCTCTTCGATCACTTACTCTCACATCTACTACTTTTAACTGTCTATCTTCTTTTATCCATTATTTTTCTTGTGAACACACCAAGTCTGATTTGCACTTCCCATACAATCTTGGATATACGGCCATGCACTGGATAGTGGTCTACCCACCAGGGATCACATATTTAAAGAAAATTGACTCGCTCTATTTCTTAGCCGCTTTCAATTGTCAATTGCTCATCAGCTAAGGGTGGCACTTCACATGTATCTCCCTGTTCGTGGCTTGTGCATACTGTCACAACTACTGTGAATTCATATGTGCAGCTTCCCTATTGGTCTGGAAAACATTGATTCCTGTAGTCATTCCCCATCAATAGCTCTTGAGGCTCCTCGTTTTCCTCTAGTTTAGCAATTTTATTTTAACTCAATTTACAAATAGAGTAATGAACAACTTCATTGTGGTAGCACCCATATACTCATATGGACTTAATTAAAATATGCCATCTGCATTAGTGAAGATGCTTTGCATATCTATTTCACTTACATTTTCATTTTTATTTTATTTCTTGTATTTGCTTATACCAGCTTGCAATACCAGCTCTTGTTAAATATTTTCTTTTTTCCAATTCAGATCTTTGACTTTACATGCAAAAATAATATGACATTGAATGCCTAAATTGGTTATGCCTTATACCCAAAGCAATACAGTTTACTTAAATACATAATATGAGACAGGTTATAAAGAAAACACTGTTTTAATTTTACAGTCATTCAAACATATTCCACTTTGCATAAATCTTCAAAATCTACTTAAGTTTAACTTACACAGACTTTAAAAGGTAGAAAATTATTGTGTCATTAAATTACATCAATTTATCTAGGAATTTAGCTCTTATCTCTTTAGCTCAGATCCATAGAAACTGGCATTTCCTCAAGAATATGCCCTAGTTAAAATTCTGAAGAAGTCAAAGCTGGTGAATATACATCCTTTGTTAAAAAAAATAATTGTTTCATTGGCTTTAGAGACTTGTCTGAGCTTGATTAGGAAGAGGATACAAAGGCATCTTGTGGCACTTTGGTCTCTGGGGACTGCAGGAAGTAGTGTGTAGGGAGAGGAGAGTTGAATTGTTTCCTCAAAGACTCTGGAGACAGTCATATCTATTTGCCACTGTGGAGGACTGAGAAAGTACTCTGAACCTTGTGTGAGAATCTGGAGCTGCAAAGTCCCTCTCTCCCAACAAGGTTTCTATCAACAAGGGGCTTCATCATAAATCCTTTGAGATGGAAAACTTTTTCCTGCATGCATTTTTTTTTTTAAAAGAAAGCCTGCTGGAGGTATTCACTGTACAATACACAATAATTTGACCTTCTTTGAAGCAACAAATAGCCTAGACAGATAGAAAGACAGGAACTTTCAAACCTTACTCATTCTGACTTTGAACTTTAAAGTTTCCTTTTCAGTGACAATAAGTTCTACAACAGGAGATCAGACCTGCAAATCACAGCTGGAAATGTCCATCATCTGAGGTCATGCAGAAAATGAAATACATCTGAGAGACTAAGGCCATGGCTAAGGAAACATCAGTGTCAGGGGGAAAGCTAATGAAGGAATAACCAGCACTCACCTCTGTGCCCTCTTCAATCACCTACTTTCTTGCCAGTGAGTGAATATCTAGCATCCATTTCTCTGCTTTCTTCCAGTTCCTCTTAATGCCCATGAATCAATAACATGGATAACCAGAATTCCCTATTCTCCCTTTCTCTAGCTTCTCCTAATGCTATGAGCCAATAAAGTGGACATTCACCATCTCTTCTGCCTCACATATCTTTTCCTTGCTCCGATGACCCAATGAAGTAGATACTCAACATTCCTTTCCCGATATTTCCTTAGCTCTTTTTTCCTGCCATAATCCAATGAGTGACAACATAGACACATCCATTGTCTAGCTACAGCTCTTTCTATCTTTCTTAAACAGAAGCCAATTCAGCATCCGCTACTGTGCCTCCTGCTACATCCTCAAGTTTCTCATGACAAAGTCTGACACACTAAAGTAGATCTGTAACTCTTTATTTGCCTAGATTTTGAACTTAATGACAGAGATCATTTCAGGACCTTTAAAACTATACAGATTACCTTGTGCTTGTGGGAAATCCACTACAGGGGATTTTAGATAATAACTGTGACCGTGTATAGAGGGAAAGTTCTAGATATTTAGCTTTAATAAGAAATCATGATTTTTTGCTCTTTCATTAACTGGGATTCATGGCCTTCCAAGTGTCTCTTTTTCTAGATTACTGAAAACATTCCAAACAAACGACCATAAAACTGAGGCTAGCAACATTTTGAGCACTACTTTGGCAAAAATCATTAATAATGACTCATATGTCTCATTTTTCTAATTTTTCTTTTCTAGGACACCTGTTGCTCCCAGTCTTTTACAACTGTTCTAGTAGAAACTGGTTCTTCTTTTTTGTTTTATTTTCTCTTCTTTTTTTTCAAATGTGAATGAGAGAAATGAGGAAAAATGATTTTTATTACCTACAATTTTATAATTTGAATTAATTTATAATTTATCGAAAAAACAATCCATTGTCAAATTTCTTCTCTAAGGCATGGATAGCCCTTTAAGTAACTATGCAGATAGATTTATTTTAAATCAAAATAGAAAAATATGTCTCTGAAGGAGTTGGTGGGATCTGAAAAAGACAATGGGCTCACTAAGTAGTAATATATGCAATTTACAGAGGACCATAGTTTTTGAAATCTTTTATTTGATACTTAGGAAGGCAGACTGACCTATCTTTTAATGTGACTCTTTTAAAACTTAACACAGAATTGTAAATACCTAAATTCTTCTCTTTTATGTCTCAGTGATTGATGGATGCTAATTCCTGTTTTTAAGTAAAAGAAAATATAAATATGTCAATGAAACTAGGAAGACATTCTCAGGTACTCTGTGAGGGTGGCTTTAGATTGAATTGTTAGTAATGTAAAGAGTGTATTCTTTATACACTAATGTTTTGCCAAGCAGGAAAAGAACCCAGAATTCCCGTGGAGCTCATGTTAGCAAGAACCCGAGTCTCCTGTGGGGCAATATAACTTTATGTCATCTGAATACACCAGATTTGCAGTATCTTTCTATTTGGCTCTCTGCCAGAACAGTCTCTATTTATACACTGTACTCTCTACTCTAGAGTCAGTGACAATTTTTCGTATCTTAACTAAAGTACTGTATGTGCCTATTTTTAGGCTTTCCCTATTTTGCCAAACAGGAAATGAACCCAGAATTCCCGTGGGGCCCACGTTAGTCAGAACCTGACTCTCCTGTGAGGCAATATAACTTTATATCATCTAAATTCATCTGATTTACTCTATCTTGTTCCAAACCACAGGTGAGATTCCCCATGTGAATCAGACAAAACTGTTTTTAAATCTATCTTTAAAACAAATAATCTCTATTTTAATTCACAGACACTGTACTCTCTTCTCTAGAGTCAGATACTTTCTTCTTTTCCTAACAAAAAGCAACCTGTGGTTTCCCCACAGCAGAGGTTGTTCTGCTGCAGTTTTTTGTTCAGGGTTCCTGCGCTAGGAATCACGTGACTCCTATCAGCACCAATCACTCACTCACTTTCTTAAAAAAAAATACAACTTTTACTCTCAGGTGAATAGACTTAAATTTCTAGTGAATTCGTGCCGGAAATTGGTGCGCCACTTTGTTGTAGTAATGATTTAAAAAGGCCGCTGGTCAAGCAGACTATCTAAGCCGCAGTGGCTCTGCCTAGCTCAGCCTCCAAGTTTCTCGGCCTGAGGCCATGTGCGCACAGCAGCTAGAACTGGCCCACCAGAAACACCAGCCCTGCCACCCAGGAGACACCAGCGTGGGAGATGGCTCTCCCAATCTTCCACACTGTCTCTGAAAGGCTGAGCATTGCCCAGCCCATCTCACCATCCATGCAGGCCCGGTAAAATACATGAGACTCTAATGCTTAAAGATTAATCAAAGGCTTTATATGTTTGGTAATACTCAGTAACAATATGCCCATACAAAGAGAGTTGTTTCCAAATTAGCTAACCTAAATAAAAGTAGTTACCCAGACCACTCTCCATACCTGGGTGGCTTTCCATCCTCCTACATCTCTGCATCTCTAACTTCTCTTCCTTTTCCTCTTCCTCCCTAACTCCTCCCACCTTAGCTCCTCCTACACACTAATACTGTGTTCATGGTTAGCAATGTATTCAGAGACATCTCATGATTATACCTTGATATTACACACCCTTATTATTCACAAGGTGGGAAACATGTAGGTAGAAAGGTCCAGTAGATAGTGACTATGGTACTCAAGCTCCTTGTGTCATTTAAGTCTCTCTAGAAATGATGCCCAGTATCTCATGTCTTTGTATGTGAGTGTACATGTTTGTGCAAGTATCCATACATTCATACATACATGCCTGTGAATGTCAGATGGAGTCCTCTGGTGTTGTTTCTCAGAGACTACCCATCATGATTTTTGTTTTATTTTGTTTTGTGTTGTTATAGGTCTCTTGTAGACTTTAGAACCTGTTGGCTAGATTACTCTGACTGTACAGAGAGCACATAAGTATATGACTATCTTTACCTCCCCAGGATTGGCATGACAAATGCATGCCACTGTGATTGACTATTTATATAGGTTATTTACATAGATTCTGGGGTTTTGAACACAGATCATCAGGCCTTGAAATAGATGTTCCAAACCTCAACAAGACACGTTAAATTACTAGAAACACATCTTTCAAGCTGTGCCATAGTTGCTATCCCTTTGTTTAGTGTTATTGAGATATTTTTAGATATTTTATGCTTAAATAATTTTACTTTGAAATAAATTGAGAAAAACTTTTTTGGTTTTATTCTATATAATAGAAACTTGATTTAAGCTCTGGAGACTTCTATGAGTTCTTCCTATTAAGAAATGGCATTTTCCTACATCAGGGGTCAGTGAATAATGACTCATGGGAAAAATCTCACCTACTTCTTGCTATTGTAAATAAAGAGTTATTCACACTCTACTACACTTATATTCTTCTACTGACATTGTAAGATGCAATGGAGAGTTGATCAATAAGACAGAGTTTGTGGGGCCTGCAAAGGAAGGAACTATAAAGGAATCATTTCAGAAAACTTTAGTCAATCCACATTTTTTTTATAATGCAATCTGTTCACTAAACCCAGAACACTCACATTTCTATTTCTCTTTCAGCCAATCAACAGACCCCGAATGAGCCTTTGCCATCACCTAGAAATGCCATTTACAGCTCAGAGTCTCTTCATATGTTTAGCTGCCCTCACTTCCATGTTCACCCTGTAATGACTCCATGAAAGCTTCTGCTTGAAATTTATATTGCCAAATCTTTTGAAAGTTATATGCCTGTTGCTATGTAAAATTATAGTCATTTTTGACTTTACTTTTCTGATCTCATTTATAATTAAACTCAGATTTTGCACTTCAGGAGGAATTCACAGACTGAGGTATCCACTAGACATTTCCTTGTGCATCCTTCCACTGGTTATTAGTGGTGTTTGCTTTAGTCTGCTTGAGAAGGCAACTGACAGACTTTTTTTTTCTTATATTTATATGAAATTACATTATGTGTTATATCCATTTTAAAACTTTTCACTGTGTCTGTGTCTCAGTCTCTCTGTCTCTGTCTCTGTCCCTGTCTGTCTCTCTCTTTGTGTCTGTGTGTGTATACTCACAGCAATATGGATTTAGAAGTTTGGTTTTTGTCTTGTTTGAGGTGGAGAAGGTGCTGTGTCATTTAAAATAAGTCCCTTTAACTGTGTGTTTATCAGTAGCCATGTGTCACTGCTACATGCAGACATCCAGATTAGTAAGTATTTCTATCCTTTTCTACAGGGCTCTGAAGAATATCATGCATTTTTTCATGTCACTTATAGGTGACATTCAACCTTTTCCAAATGTTCCACTCCTACTATCACCTCTCACATACAGTGGTTGCTCTAAGCATGTTTATAAAATAATGACAGGACTAATGAATGGATTGGTGGGCACATCTTAAGACCTGGCTTGCAAGATAACATGTAACATTTTCCCAAAGCATCTGTGATTATGTATTTGACAATGCTGTTCTGCACAACCCTGATTTATTGACAATCTCCTGCCTAATTAAGGGTATTAACTCACTGAAATGCTAACTAAGGAGGGCCAATAACCCACCTTTCTTTTCTAATTTTGGAAGGTCAAACTGCTTGATTTATTTTCTGTTAGTTTTACTTTTAACATAATTCATAGTGTACATTCATTGTGACTGGACTTCACAAAGATAATTTCATACTAATATATGATGTTCTTTTACTTAGTCCATCTGCTTACTTTCCTCTTGTTACTCCTTCCTTCTCCCCTTACGCCCATTCTTTCCCACCAAAAGCTTGTTTCAACTTCAACACACACACATGCACATACACACTATTTCTTCTTACCTACAAATAACCTAATTCAATATGGAATAAGTCCCATGGTTTCAAGTAAGTTCATTTTCTCAAATGATCAGAATGTTGGGTTAACACTCTTAAGTTCAATACCACTGACCTCTTTATTTATTTGTTTGTTTATGTAGTATTTTAATAGTTAAGTTGCAACTGTGTAACCATAAATGACCTGCCACTCACAGCATGGTCCAATCTGACCTCAAACTCCCAAGTATGGTTTTGAATCTATAACAATAACGCTGAGTTTACAGGCTTGTACCATCATGCAACTTATACCATCATCATAGCCAATTAAGGAGTTTATCACACAGTTTCATTGACACTATTCTTAGACATTTTAGAAAAATCATTGAGCAACAGCAATGACACAAAATATGAACAGTAAACCACAAAATACCTGAGACCAGCCTGTATGTCACACTTCTGTGTGGTTTCACTGCTGAGATTCACACTCAACAAGCTATTCCTACATTAAATTTTTATGCTTTTATATATCTCTAAAAATGTTTTACATTTAAGTCCTTCTTCCTAGATTCTTTCTTAATCAAAAACATTGCAGGAAATCCAGCACACTGGTGTTTTCTTTAACTTCCATCGTATTGCATTGACTATGAGCTAAACCGGAATGAATTCCAAAGGCTATGAAGGGATTAGGTTAAGATATGATCTTGAAAATACTTAATAAACATTGGGAGCTGGAACATGTTACATCCAGCCAGGAATCCAGCTGACTACTCCTCAAAGTGGCCCCTGATGATAAGCTGTCAGACACACAGAGGATGAATCCTCAGATTTGATCGTATTATCCTTCCATTTCCCTAGCTACAAGGATGGAGATTTAGCCTGCATGTCTCAATGCCAAGTCAAACAATGATAGGACTTACCACTTACAGCCATGGCACGTGTTTCTCATCAGAAAGCTTTGTGAATGAAGCTCATTAATCAAGCAGCCATCTCAAGAGGCTGTGTGTAGGCAGGAGCTGAGCTCAGAAGGTATCTAGAAACTGCCAGGTGCAAAAGTGGGAGTTAGAGCATCCTTTATCAGTGCTTGAATGTCAGGGGTCTTTCTAAGTAACTGCTCTGACCAGCACGCCAATTATGGCTTCTGTATCTCTAAAAATTTTAGTCTCTTCCTTTCAGCTCCAAGACAGATCCTAATGTTTGCCTCAAGACAGACATCTTTTTGAAATCCAAGATTTACACAAATTAATTTGGTTGCTTTGGGCAACTTACTTAAATTTTTTGATCCTTAATTTTCTCATCCGTAATAAAGCAGGAATCATTATGATCTATCTACTGTCAGGTAATTTTATAAGATTGCATAAACAAAGATCTTTGCAGAGTCAAACAATACTAATTTTCATTAGTTCTTTATGAAAATATGTGTTATGCCTACCTTCCCTGAGCATAATAATTTTTAATATTGTTTTGCTGACTCACCATCATATTTACTTTGTTATATTTTTTCCATGCTATCCCACGTATGACTAGATGTGTATATAAATATCTGTAAGTATACATAAGTTTCTTACTCTGAATATGTACAAATATTTAAAATAAACCTAAGGTATACTACAAGTTATTCTAAGAAAATTATATTTGAGTCCATTATATGAATAAATATTATTCTTAATTTGTATCTTATGTGACTAACTCTAAACTAAGAAATATGATTCATGTCAAATAATCAGTGAGTGTTTTAGTTGGATTAAATCTGATTGTATAATCCCACCTTCTCCCTGTTCCTTGTGATGTTCTAAACACAATAGAGCATCTACAAAGAGAAGACAGAATCATGAAACCATTTGTCTTTTACATTTTCATTACTTTGTACATTTTGTTGCAGAGTAACTGATTCCATATATGGCTTTCATTAATCTTCATTTTGAATGACTCTACTCATTTCTTCCTCAAATGATCCTAATCCTGTTCTTACTTCTACTATGGTGCTGTCTGCCATGATGATGATAGCCTGAACCTCTAAAACTGTAAGCCAGCCTTGATTAAATATCTGCCTTTATAAGAATTGCCTTGATCATGATGTTTCTTCATAGCAATGAACCCCAAACTAAGGCACCTAATGTACCCTTTTCTGTAGGTATTCTTACTTCTAATTTGTTCTACTGTTTTCCTCTTTTAAGATCTCTTACACTTACTTCCAGAATTATAACTTCTCTCTATTTTCCTGGCCTTGATTCATAACTACTCCTAACTGGATACAAATGTTTGATTATTAGAGGCCAGGATCGACATGTGAAAAAGAAGACACCTTACCAACTTACAAATGTGATTGCATAAAATTAAACTGATTGTGCCTAGCATAAACATTTATCAGCAGATTGTACAGCCTATAGAATGGAAGACAGTCTTTGATTTCTTTTATTAGACGTTCATTTTTCTTGGGAGTAAAAGTAGCCAAGTTCTAATCTCTCAGCCATTTAATTAGACAAATTTACATGTGCAGTTGTTCATTACCAAAGGTTAATTGTGTGATATCTAGAATTTAAGAATATAGGAGCTACCTATCAAAAATATATCCAATTATATAAAACATGGGTAAATAACACATATCTAAAATATATTACAATTTAAATGTACAGTCTGAAATACTAAATAATACTCTTAATTTTATATTCAATATGTTTAATTTGTTTATATATATGTATATATATAAACAAAATTAAATATATATGACTGTTCCTCAGAATTACATATGTGATCATGATTTGCATATAAGGAAAGTGTTTTATATAAATGTTTTGACAATTAGAGTATATAGTCCTAGTTCATCATTTTTTATTAGAATATTTGTCCCTAACTATTCAAAACAAGGTAAATGCAATATTACTTAGTAAGATGAAAAAAGAAGATGTTTGAGGGGCTGAATGATCACTGCATTGATGAACTGAATATATACTTCACGCATTAACATAAATCTGAAAATTTATCATGTCTTCTTGACATAATTTGTTCAGATGAGGCAAAGCTAGACTAAGATGAGGTAATGTAATTAATGATTCTCTCTCTCTCTCTCTCTCTCTCTCTCTCTCTCTCTCTGTGTGTGTGTGTGTGTGTGTGTGTGTGTGTGTCTGTGTGTCTGTGTGCGCAAATGATGTAGTTGTACAGGCAGGAGAAGGCCAAAGAACAGATGCAATGTGTAATTCCTTCAAAAACCACCCATTTTTTTTTTTAAGTCAAGCGGTCTCACTACCCTAGAGCCTACCAAATATGTTAAGATAGCTGGCCAGTGATGTCAGGCAATCTTCCTTCCTCTGCTTCTCCAGCACTGAGATTTCACTTCTTTGCCACAAAATTTGTCTTTCATTACCAGTGTAGAGGATCTAATTAAGATCTTCATACATTTGAGGCAAACTCTCCACTGATTGGGCAGTCTCTCCACACCTATGATTAGTGTCAAAATGAAAGAGAGAGAGAGAGACAGAAACTAAGAAAATGTGTGAGGAAGGAAGAAGACACAATTGTATTTCTCTTATATTTTTGGTTGTGAGCCTAGCCTTTAGTGGCTAAGCCATCTCTCCAGCCCCATTTGTATAACCCTAATACAACATTAGGGGGACACAAAGAAAGATTCTTAGAATGGCGGAGGGTTTGAGCTGTAAAACCACCCATGTGATGTGCTCTGAGTAGTTCTTTTCTTTTATAATCCTTTCCTGGACTCACAGATAATTTTTAACTATAGCTTAAAAGAGACTACAGAAAAATACAGAAGCAAGTAATGGAAAGTTGAGACTGAACAGTTATCTAAAAGGAAATTCATAGCAAGTTAGTAAAGATGAAGAAAGGTGGAGACAGGATGTGGTTTGGATTTACAATATACCAGACCCAAGCAATGGGTATTTCTCCAGGAAAATGCTGATTTTGAGAAGATGTTCATCTCAGTGTTTCTTTCTTTGTCAAGGTGACATATAGTTGAAGTAAGATGAAAGAAAAGACCATTCGATGTGTGGCAAAAGGACACTTATTTAAAAGAATTTTTTTATTAAAAATTCAATCTGACAGACAACAAATATTTCCAAAAATTCAAAGCATATAATAGGGTATTTTTAAGTATATATACACCATCATTTAATAATAAATTGTAGGAATATATTAATTTTCATAATTATACCTTGAGAATCATTGATTACTAATTCAATAACTTCCCATCATCCCAGCTCCTATAAATACAATTCAACCTCTTCAGTATGAATTTGGTATTTATGATACTTATTTTAGATGAAATGATGATTTATTTGTACTTCTGTGCATGGCTCAGGTTATCCCAGATTTATCACACTGTTGGATGTCCATGTAATTAATGTCATGATAGTGTCTAATGTTTATGCTCTGAAAATAGAGAAGAAAAATATACACAAGCACATGTACACACACATATATATAAGTACAGGGATTGATGTACACATATGGACATACCTGAATACATGACCGTATATTCATACATACATGGTATAAACACATATTAAATACTTAAAAATAAAATAATGACATGTAGAATACAAAAAAAATCAATAAAAATGGAGGAAGTAGTTTGGAAAATTGTGACACAAGTTACAGGATTCTGCTGTCAGTGTGAGCATTTAGAGAAAATAAGGTGGTAGAAAGCCACTTTGTCCATAAGTAATATGTTTATGTATTATTCACAGTAGCAAATAATTGCAAAATGTCAACATTTCATTTTCCTCTTAAGAGCTTTTTTTGATTAGTGACCTAATTAACCATTAAGGGAAAAAAGATTTTTAACTGTAAATATGAAAAGAAAAAGTGTTACCAAGTAGCAATTTGTGATGTTAAAATGTCACAGACAGGTTTATCCTGGAGGGGCAGCCAAGCAGCACTTTTCAGAATGACGTGGTGCCAGGAGCATATGGCATGGATTTGTTTAGCTCCTTTTTCATTTTTATTTTGTATTTATTCCAGAACAAGCAATGCAAATATAGACATGGTTACCCGAGAGATTTTTCTTTGCTTTTTGAAAACCCTTCAACATTTTCCCTGACAGCCTAGGAAAGGTTGTTTTTAATCTTTTTAAATTTGAGGCTATATTCTTCACAGATAATGACACATTTTCTCTTCTCTCTCTTTCATACACACACACACACACACACGCACACACATGCACACACACACACCCCTACACACACACATATTTTCTAAATCCAGCTTGTTTCTATACAGTACGTGTTGTGGAAAGTTTTAATTCCAACCAAGTGTTTCTACACTGAGTTGATCATTCAGTTCCCGGATGAAAGACACACAGCTTTTATTATTTACAGTAAGCCTTAAACAGCACAAAAACTGGCCAGATATCTACCTTTTATGCTATCAGAATCTAACTTACTATGTTTCATCTGCTCTTTCCTCGGACTGGCCAGCCCTCAGAGCCATGTTTTCATGACTCAACTAACCCATTGTGGTTTCCTTCCATTCACCTTCTTCTCTGCTTGTGTTTCTTTCCCCAATCCCTAGGAATCTTAAATCCTTGCACCTAGAGCTGCTAGACAAAGACAATAGATAAGATCTTGCTGCTGTGAATTAAAAAGAAAAGCAACTGAAACCCTTAACCCCAAAATTTCCAGGCATCTTTGTTTAAATGCATGTTCTTCTCCCTAACAGGAACACATAACACAATGTTCATGTCTTTTAACCCAAAACTGTCACGCTTGTTCGTTTAAATGTTTATTTTTTCCCCAGCATTCTTGCCTTCTAACCTAAAATTGTCCTAAATCTTTTCAATTTGTTTAAAATTTCTTTTAAGGTTCAAAAATCATATTTAATCTACTCACACAGGTCACTGATGACCATTATTTAATCTTTAACTAACAAGCAGTTTCCTTTTACAGACAAGCTGTTACTGCCTGTCCCAAATACATTATTATTATATTTTCTTCCTCGACTATTCAAAGCAGATAAATTCTCAACCCTCCTCTCTGCTTTTCTTAATACAAAACAGGCAAGTCCCCATTTAAAAAATGCCTTCCAGAACTAAATTCCTCAAACACCCTTGCTTTTCTAGGATCATAACAACAGATCATGACAAGAGCCCAAACAAACTATTACAGGCTTAACACTACACACCCTATGCAGACATTCCACTGCTGGGGTTATGCTCCTCTGTTATGACTACCCTACAGGGTTAGCTCTACAAAAGAAAAAAGATAGAGATGCTGCCACAGGCCAGACCGAGACCCAGACAGAGACAGGTTGCTATCTCCTTAGACCTGCCTGGGGCAATGAAGCTGCCTTCATCCAGACACATCATCTGACTGAAAACTCCTGAGACACACTAGTTGAGATCCAGAGCTTACAACTAAGACCTACAGAGGAGAGACTCGGGACCTTCCAACTACAGGTGAACTCTCTTGCCAAAGCCATGATAATGATGTCTGTTTGGGTTAATCAAATGTTGCTTAAGACAGATGTTAATACCCTAACAAACTGTATACTCTACTGAGCAATTAATTGGTTCAATCATCCCTTGTCCCCCTAGCCCCCATCCCTTTGGCCTATGTTGTGTTTTATTTTGATACTTCCACCCTACCCAAAATTTTCACTACAAATGACATTAGAGACAGTCACTCCAGTGACACGTCTCCTTTAAAAATACAAAAAGAAGGAGTTGTGGGATTATAAGACCATGCCAGGAAACTTGGTAAGGTAGAGCATGTTGAGACCCGGATACTCGGTGGGCACACACCTGAAACTTAGGAGAGTCCCTGATCCCTGTCAGATTCCTGTCCTGGAACACATGCCACAATTCCCACATAAGGAAATGTGAATAGTTCCAGAACCTAATTCTCCACGATTGTCGTACCTAGAGAAATTGAGGGCCATTGAGCTTCCCTTCTCAAACATTTCTCCCTGGAAAAGTTATTTAATCTTGGATCCATCTTAAGAAGTTGGTGCAGTAAGGTATCCATCTGTCATAAACAGTCAATAAAGAGTTAAGAACAATGGACTGTCTCTTTCATTAAGATTCACTGTGGGGTGCCATGGAGAAGGCATTCAACTATTGAGCCAAACTTAATTCTCCCATAGAAGGCCTCTCTGTGCTTTCAGCCTGCATCCACCAAGCTAAGGACAATCACTGCTGAGACAAGCCAGAGCTCACCTATTCCCTGGTGCTAGCTAGGTTAGATACTGTCCCCAGCCCTTGCTCCCTCCCCACCTCAACTCTATTCTCTGCTCTTCCGTGACTCCCAGAGGTGCCTGGATGTCAAAGAGTCAGAGAACCGAATGGCCCTGGCCTCATCTTAGGACCAGGGCTCCTGAACCAGCTCCACTTTTCCTATATCTCACACTGTACTTTCTGATCCCTGAAATGGTGTCTCTGAACTTCTCTGAATCCCAGCACCCACCCGGCAGTGGCTTGAGATAAATACAGTCAAACTCTCTTGAGTTTTGCCTCCTGAGGGGACTAGCCCAGACATGGGCAGAAGAGGACCCACAAGTCCATATTTAAGAATTTTAATTATTTAAGTAATTGCAATTTAAAGTGTAAGATATCACTGATGATACACTATTCACTAAAATATTGAGATCCTACTAAGTGTCAAGCAGTGGATCAGGCTGAAAGAGCTATCAGTGTCAGAAACTCTGCCTTATAGAAACCTCCAGACTCTGGAGCTTAATGCATAACACAGTGTTTAGCTGCAGGCGTTCGCATGAAGGAATGCACGGAGTATCATTAAAAGCAACAGAGGGATCTGATCAAACTCTAAGTGTCAAGGAGACTTTAAGCATTATGAACCCTTTCTTTTTCACTGAATATAACTTTATTTACCAAATATAGGCATTTTGTGAGACAAAGATAGCATTACAGATGGTAGCAAATAAACACAAGCATTACTACATCACAATGCCTGCAAAGATTACCACTGTTCACATAATCGCACGCTTTGTGGTAAACTCCTACTGGAGTGAAAAAAATGATCTATTTAAGAAGTCATTTCAGAGGCCTGTTTGGATATGAGCATACCAATCTTGCTGAAAGACACAAGTACCACCCTTCTCCATTAGGATCAATGACAACCCAGGTTCCTATTTCTTATCTGTGCTCTTAGGTCAGATTTCAAGTTCTCATAAAAGCAAGTTCTCCTCACTCATTTCAGAATAACACTGTGCCCTATTATACCAGTCTGTATTTTGACTAATGGTTAACACAAAGATTGTGATGGTCAGCTAATGGCATTTTCTCCATTGATAACTTATAACATCTTCTATAAACTTGCATTACTGGAATGTAATTTAATTAATAATACTATTGATCTCTGATATTCAGTTTACATCTGAGATTAATTTTGACCATTTATTTCCATGGACCAATACTGACATATTTGGAAATATTTTAAGACTATATTTTTCAATAAAAATGTTCATCTATGCTGTCAGAGTGTATGGCCTGTGCTAGGGGAAGATTAACATGATTGTAAGCATAAACTGGACCAGGTTCTAAGCAATACATCACAAAAAAACTTGCCACTCCACTGATATGTGACCTTTAGAGCTAGTAGCATTTAAAATCATATTCTTACCCAGTGCTGCATGTCACTCTCATTAAAATAACAATTAACCCTATATACTGCACAGCGCCTTCAGTATATTTTACAAGAGCAGCCCATGATTTCATTTCATGCAAAATGAATAGGAAAGGTCAGGCTGATAACTCAACTATTTTCTTTCTCTAAGTCACTATATGAGCAGGAAGAAAACCAGCATAATTAAATTCAAAAGAACATGAACCAACAACTTCAACTTCATAAGGTAGACAGAGATAGTGAAAATAAAGGCAGGCAAATTCACCTGTGGGTTGGCATAGTGACAGATAAGGAACTAGAGTCTAGCAGCCACAGATGTAAAGGGAAGAAAATCCCAGTCTGCACATATAAAAATTCAAATATGACTTTATTCATCAGCTTTATTAAATAACTTTGCAGCCCAGGGTCATTTGCAATTGTGTTAATGAGTCTATATTAATGCAGTAGGTTTATTACTATACATAACTATTACTTGATATGCAATTCACAAATAGGTGTTTCTATTTTAAATTACTATAATAAAACCATTTGAGTTGAAAGATGTTAGTACTATGCTAACAAATCTAACAGGGAAAAGCAAGGAATTGTATAAATAGAATGTGATAAGATCTCACTTATAAATAATCTGTTCATAACTCCACTTTCATAAAATTATCAAGACAAGAAAGTAACTCCACATTAGAAACCTTTATTGTCTTTAACAACAAAGCTAGTTAGCAAAATAAAACTCAGTTGTACGTATCTAAGATAAAATCCAGAAAGCATCTACTTTTAAGTTGTGAAATTCCAGAAGCTTCTTCCAGTACAGTATAGACTGAATATTTTTCATGAAAGGAATCCTCTTCATGAATAATTATCTTGGGATAACCATCATATTGTAGTATAAATTAGTCAGTGATATCAACAGAAAACATTAACAACATAGTAGTACAAGATGACATTGTAGATTCGTACAGGTGACTCTAACCTGACATGATGCATGTGACAGGCCTGTGTGATAGTCATTTTGTTTGAGTTGTAAGATATTTAATTGATGATGTCATCATTAGCTCTAAATGTACTCGGGGCTGGGCAATCAAGGTTCCTATTAGACAAGTCTGGTAGCTCTTTCAGCACAGGAGTTCTGCCATCTCATGCTGTCTGACTTCAGAGACTTGAAATGAGAATATAAAGAGGAACATTTTAGACCTACTGCTTCAGAAGTTTTAGTTCTTGAATGTTGGTTTCCATTGCTTTTAGGCAATTCAGGAAATTACATTTCAAGCAAAGTTGCTGGAATTATGCAACGTAAAATGACAAGGAAAGTAGGACAGAAAGAGAAAGGGGAAGAGGAGAAAAGAGGAGAGTAAGAGAGAAGAGAATAAAATAAAGAATTGGGAGAGAGGAGAGGAGAGGCAGCAACCTATTCTAAAATGAAGATTTTTAAAAATATCCTCAAGGAAGATCCAGGCAAAGAAAAAACATATCATTGATATTTCATAATTGATATCCAGGAAAAAAGTAATTGACCTATTATTTTAGGTAAGAAAACCAGACTTGAGCTCACATATTGAAGAGAATTTGCTGTGTACTTGCATTGAAGTTTAATGATTGCTGGGCTATAGCAAAGACTCCACCAGGAGAGGGAGAATCATTCTAGAATGTGTAAGTAAAGCCCAAAAGATAAATACGTTCAATACTGTGTTTGCCTATTCAAAAAGAAGGAGTGGAAATAGATGGAATGAAAATCAGCAAAAGGGAAGGTCAATTAAGGATGATAAAGAAAGAGGCAGCAGAATGTTGGATGAAAGAAATAGAAAATAATTTAAGTTGTTTTCAGTAGTTGAGCAAGTATCCTTGTATCAGGATGACACATTGTTTGGCTATATGTCTAAGAATGTCATATCTGGGGTTTTCCATAGAACTATTCCCAATTTTCTGAAAAACAAACAAACAAACAAACACTACATTGATTTCCAAAGTGGTTGTACCCCTATTAGCAATGGTAAAGTGTTCCCCTTGCTACACAACCTCATCAACATATGCTGTCACATGAGGTTTTGATCTTAGCCATTCTGACAGTTGCAAGATGGAATCCCAGAGTTGTTGTGGTTTGCATTTTTCTGATAAGAATGTTGAACATTTCTTTAAGTGCTTCTCAGGACTTAAAGTTTTCTTGCTTAAGAATTCTGTCTAGTTCTGTACCCCATTTTTAATTGTTTTATTTAGTTTGTTGATGTATAATTTTTGAGTTATTTGTATACTTTGTATATTAGCTCTGTGTCAGATGTAGGGCTAGGGAAGTTCTTTTCTCATTATGTAGGCCTTACAGAAGATATTTAGTTTTATGTGGTCCCATTCATTAATGGTTGATCCTAGTATATGAGCTACTGGTATTCTGTTTAGAAAGTTGTCTCCTGTACCAATGAGTTCAAGGCTATTTCCCACTTTCTGTTCTATTAGGTTTAGTGTATTTAGTATTATGTTAAGGTCTTTGATCCACTTGAACTTCAGTTTTGTGCATGGTGATAACATGAATCTCTTTCCATTCTTCTACATGCAGAAATCCAGGTAAAGCAGCACCATTTGTTGAAGATGCTTTTTTTCTTTTTATGTTTCATAGGTTTGGCCTCTTTGTAAGTAAAATCAAGTGGGCACAGAGGCATGGGTTTATTTCTGGGTCTTTGACTAGATTTCATTGATTAGTCTGTCATTTTTTTGCCAATACCATATGGCTTTTATTTTTATTTGTAGTAGAGCTTGAAATCAGAAATGGTGAAACCTCCAGAAGTTCTTTTATTGTAGAGGATTCTTTTAGCTATCCTTTAATAATAATAATAATAATAATAATAATAAATAATGATAATAATATTTTCCATAAGAAGTTGAGAATTGTTCATTCACGGTCTGTAAAGAATTGTGATAGCCCTCAACTGAAGTATGAATAACAAAAACACAGTTCATTTTCAGAATAGAATATTACTAAACTATTTAAAACAAGGACAAAGCACATCATTAAGTTTACAGGCACAAATGGAGCTAGAAACTATCATCCTGATTGAAGTAACCCAGACCCAAAAAGAGACAAATTGTATTGACTCACTTGGCAATGGATATTAGCCAAAAATTATAGGATAACTGTTTTAGTCAGGGTTCTCTAGGGTCACGGAGCTTAAAAAATGTCTTTCTATGTTGAGGGAATTTATTGTGATAACTTACAGTCTGTAGTCGAACTAACTCAATGATTGTCAGCTGTGAATGGGAAGTTCAAGAATCTAGTAGTTGCTGAGTCCCATGAGGCTAGTTATTTCAGCTGAACTTCTGTAGAACTAGGTTCCAACAGATGTACTGACAAGTAAGTACAAGTAGACAAAGAAGAGAGAATCTTGATTCTTCGAATGTCCTTTTGTAGGCCTCCAGCAGAAAGTGTGGACCAGATTAAACGTGTGTACCAGGCCCAGATCTGGGACTTGCTTTGTCCCAGGCTGACCTTGCACTCAGAGATTTCCTTGCCTCAGTCTCACAGGATTCAAGGCGTTTCCTTTCCTGGGCCTAGGCTTTTCATGGTCACTATGCCTCAAGATCTCCATACCAAGATCCAGTACAGAAACTTGTGTCTTCCAGCTTTAAGTTCTGGATCACAGGTGAGCCCCCAATTCTGGATTGTAGTTCATGCCAGATATTCTTCAAGTTGACTACCAGGAATAGCTATTACAATAACCACATTACCATTCACAGACCCAAAGAAGCTAAGTAACAAGGAGGGCATAAGGCAGGATACTTGAATCTTACTCAGAAAATAAGATAAAATAGATAACTGAAGTAGATGGATGGAGAGAAGTTAGAATGGGAATGAGATGGAGTGTAGGTGTGGGGAGAGGGAAAGGTTGGGAGAAAATACCCAGAAGTCAGTGAGGGAGCATCTCTGGGATAGAAAGATTCCTAGGAGTCTTTGGGCTTGACCCTAGCTGATATTCCTAGTAGCAGGGAATCCAGAGCCTGATGAGGCTATCTCCTTTAGCCAGATTCGACTTTCAGTGGAGGGAGGGGAACCAAAACCCACTCATAAACATTTGACCCAAATTTTGTTCTGCCTACAAGAAGTACAAGGATAAAGATGGAGCAGAGATTAAGGAAATGAACAACCAGTTACTGGCTCAACTTGAGACCCATCCCATGGCACATAGCCCACCCCTGCTACTACTGATGATACTCTGCTATGCCTGCAGACAGGAGCCTAACATAACTGTCTTCTGAAAGGCTTCAACAAGCAGCTAATGAAAAGAGATTCAGAAACCCACAACTGAACAATGCGGGGAGGGCTTGGAGAGTCTTGAGGAAGAGTGAAGCACTGAGGGAGTTGGAATGGTCAAGGACACCACAAAAACACCTACAGAGCAAATGAACCTAGGCCCATGGGGGTCACAGAGACTAAACCACCAAACAAAGAGTAGGCACAGGCTAGACTTAGGCCCCTTACACATATGTAGCTGTTGGGCAGCTTGGTCTTCATGTGGGTCTCCTAACAACTGTAGCAGAGGCTGGCTCTAATTCTACTATGAGCCTTTGAATCCCTTTCCCATTGGTGGACTGTCTTGTCTGGCCTCAGTGGGAGAGGATTCACTTAGTCCAGCTATGACTTGATGTACCAGGGTAGGTTCTCTGAGGAGAAGTAGAGGAAGAAATGGGTGTGTCTGTAAGGGTTGGACTGAGAGGAGAAGAAAGAACAGGGCTGTGATCAGGCTGTGAATCAAATGAATGAATGAATGAATGAATGAATAAAAATGAAATAGAAAATCAGAGGAGGGAAGGAAGAGGACAGAAGACAATGGAGAGCTTGGATCAATATTACCTTCCAACACATGCCATTTATGCATCCTACATCTTAATTATGTATCATCTATCAAAAGAGCTGTAGCCTAACAACCTGCCACATGGTCACTGAGAGGTTTTTCTTTTTGAGTCCCACATTATAGATTGTTGTTTTCGCATACAATTGACTGACTCTTCATGTTTTCTGTTTGTAGGCCTCTCAACCATTCTTAAAAGAGAGTTTTAGTTCCTACATTGCAAACACAGTTTTTACTCGATTATTTTGTCTCAACTCATTTTAACTTGTCTTTATAACTGTCGCATTATACATGCAATAAACTACCGATCTCTAATGATTATTCATTACTATTTTGCCATGAAGGTATCATATTTGTAGTATAATCACAATTGTACTGGCCTTTAGTCAGATACCTATCCTGTCATTGTCATGTATTAGTTTGCAAGTGAATTTTTTTATTATTTTTAATTGAATCATGTCATTTTGGCAAATATTCTTACAGAAACATGGTCACTGTACATAGCATAATGTTTGAGGAAGCCTAAATGGGTATTCACCCTCCATCAACCCGGGTATAGCTTTGTGTCTCATTTTTTCATTTGACATTTCTTGGTTATTGTCTTACTGATGCTTTATGTGTAAATTTCCTCTCATTTTCATATGTAATGAGTTTTCATTCAGAGTAATCTGTTTCTTCTAATTGAATTATATTTAGGTTCTGTCTTATTTAGGGTCATTATGCTGTGAAGAGACACCATGACCACAGCAACTCTTACAAAGAAAAATGTAAATTGGGATTAGTTTACAGTTTAGAGGTTTAGTATCTTATGGTCATGTAGGGAGCATAGCAGCATGGCAGCATACAGGCAGACATGGAACTGAAGAATTAGCTAAGAGGTCTACAGTCAGATTAGTAGGAATCATGATAGAAGAGACACTGACCCTGGCTTGAGCACTTGAAACATCAAAGCACATCTAGAGTGATACACTTTCTTCAGCAAGGCCATGCCGACTCCAACAAGGCTTCTAATAGTGTCACTCCTTATCAGACTATGGGGGCCATTTTCATTCACAACACCATAGCTTCTTATATTCTCCTCTAAATTTTATAGTAAATGAGTCTATTCCCTTGGAGATTAATTATATACAGTTGTGAATAATCACTGAGCTTTACACAAAATAATTGACTTTGAGAGACCATATTGCATATGTAGTATTAGACCTAGGTTTAAGAACTTGACAAACAATACAATATCAACATGAAATTTATGCTTTCTGAAGCAATTATAAGATGTCTGGTTTAGTCAAGGTGACTCTGCTCGAGTTTATAACTATTTCCTGGGAATGTTCAATGTTGTTAATTAAATTATTCCTGACAACATTGATGATGGTTCCAATTATCTTTAAATGCATTCATAAAGATTCCAAAATTGTAATAGTTCAACTCATATTGTGATTTTGGTTAGGGTAGATTTTAGCTAGCAAACATTTTAGTATCGTTCTCTATTTTCTCCCATCTTCCTTTTACTGGAAGTAAAGAAAAGCATGAGAATTAATTCGTCACACAGGTTTTTACATGGGTTCTTTATTTTAAAAAAAATCTTTATATTTTGAAATAAAATATAATTCCATCATTTTATACTCCAACCTTTTCTATGTACCAGCCCTCTTCCATTTTCTATGTAATCAGTCGAGTCTATTTTTTGATTGCTGTTACATATCTCTGTGTGTGTATACATAAATACACACATACATATAAATATAAATAGTATTATATATGTATATGAATAAATAAAAACACAACATGTTTTGTCTAACTTACAAGCATATGGTTTCAGGTGCTGTCACTTGGTATTAGAAAATGTATGTGCTTTTATCTGTTAAAGACTATTTCTCCTATTTTTTCTTTAATTATTAATCTGTTTATGTTGAAGTAATGGTACAAATAAAAATATGTTTTAAACATTTATACTGCATACTGATAATGTATCATTGCATCAGTATTTCAATTCATTAAGACCAAAAGAGTTCCTTTGGCTTTACATTTAAGGACAGTGGCTTGAAAATATGGCTCAGATCCAAAGCAGATTTCGGTCTCCCTAGAGATGAGCTTTGATTGCCACAGTGTTCTCTGGCAATGCTGAGGTGACCCAATAATTCTCAGCAGGTTCACAAGGTCTCACATCCCATTATACAATGAGAACAAAAACCCAACAGAATTACATACAAATGATGGGATCCAGTGCCACAAAGCAGCTTCATTAGAAACTAAAAGCATATCTAGGAAATGATCACCTGAAAAAATGTTGGCATCTTAGTAGAGATCTGTTTTGAACTGGTGGGTGATCTGTGGCTCCACCCAGACACCATGGAAATGTCACTCTGTTTACGGAGTTTATCCCCAAAACAACATGAATTTTAAATATCTCTTATTTGTAGAAACACACACACTCTCTCTCTCTCTCTCTCTCTCTCTCTCTCTCTCTCTCTCTCTCTCTCTCTCTCTCTCTCTCTCCCTCTCCCTTTCTCTCTCTGCAGTCATTGAGAGGCTTAATTAATGAGTTAGTATTGCAAGATATCTTTGATATTCTGAGATGAAAGGTTTTTCATTAGGCGGGGGAGTTGTTACCAGCAGGAAAATGTCCTTGTGGTGACAGGCTGTGTGAAGCACTAGGCTGGGATACATTTGACAATTGCAGTTGGAAAGGTTTGAGTCTTTTTCTCTGTTCTATTTTAATCATGCCCATTATTCTGGAGGATAGGAGGCTAATAGAAGAGGTAAATTCTCATTGGCTGAAAACTTTTGGTACCTGCACACAGTGACACTTTCCCGAGTGGTTAAGGCAGGTGGAAAGTTTATAGGCAGCCTCTTTCTGGAGCAATAAAAGTTGCTTTTATTTCAAATTCTCTTTTTACACCAGTTGCTATTACTCTGAAAAGCTCCTGGCATTTGGAAGGCAATAAGCAGGGCATAAAAATCCATTCTTTCCTGAACAGGTCCTGTTGCTAGGGCTACTTTTAAACTGACTAGTTTACAGCAAAGATTCAGACAGCTGGGCTCCTGAAAAAAAATTTCTCAGGAAAAGCAGGAAAGCTGATAACTAGCTGGGCTGAGTATATGAGTTGTCAGTGACTCTTCAGCAGTTTCTACAGGCAGCTACAGTCTTTGTATATGAAATATTAAGTTGCCACAGATCATATAGGTGATGGAAGGAATAACTTGCTTATCCCATTTTTCTGTAGAATCACTGTCATTTGATTTAGGATCATTGTAATTTTTCCCTTTGGGGAAAATGCAATTGTTAGTTCCTTCTCAAATTGTACTAAGGAAGCAACACAGAGCTGAAATGGCATTTACTGCCTTTCCTAAGCAGTGAATGGGATGAACCACCTCATACAAGATGACCTATATGCAATGAAGTTATTGTAAATATGAACTGAAATCATTCCACACTGTGCCTTCGGTGTAGAATGTCTGCAAAACACTGTATTCAGAAGTCCCCTCTCTTGGGACCAAAGAATAATGGCGACCTTCACCTCTGTGCTAGGCAGAGCAAACCAAACTGGTAGCAAAGTACCGAGAGTGACTTCAAATGAAATCTTAGCCCATGAATCATCTATGTAAGTCATCATCTAGGTGACTGAATGAGTCTATGCTTGTTGATACTATGACAAGAAAAGTGCAGTTGTTCAAAAGCCAGGTGTGCAAAAACAAAGTTTTTGCATCAAAAATATCTTGGGCAGAATACAAATTCAGATCAATTGCCTAGATGTTTGTATTAGATTGCATTCGTTTTTGCCCCTTCTGTTTTATAATGCTATGAGAATACTATTGGCCTTATTGATTAAAAAACAATTATCAAGTTAGAAGATGTTTTAATAAGAAGAATACTCAATGTGTGAAGTGAGTTATTTCATGGAAGAGAAGATTATTCCTACATTTCTTACACAGGCATCTGTGTAAAAGCAGTAAACTGTGGACTGTTCTCTTGGTTTTCATGTGGTTAGGCAGTTTGCCTTTTTCAGTCAGGTACTTCTGATAGCAGTTTGTAACAGGACTAATATGACTTGGTTTGGTTTGTGTTATGTCACTGCCTAGGATGTTACTGAAGGTGTAATTTAGATGTATTCTGCACAAAGCAATATGCCATAAGATTTAAAATATAGTTCTGATACCTTACCATTCTTTTCTGCCTAGAAAACAGATATTGATTAATGTATCATCACCTATGGACAAGGGACAGAGAAAGGCTATTTCTTTATCAGTTTCATATAGAAACCACATCAATGGCCACATGTTTCCACTGCTGTAGTTAACTCAAGAAATGCTAAGTGTTTTCATTTGATTTAAAATATTATATTATAGATAAATTTTGTGGCTAATCTTTCCTGATTATTTACTGGAATCTGGTAAGAATCGGTCTTTGTGATTCAATGTCCCATGGATGGGAAAAAAACTTGAAATCTCAAGTCCTATGCTTTGAAAAGTTTTGAACATTTTCATCTCCACTCCATGCAGATTGCTGATTAACAATATAATAGCACTAACCATAAACTGACTGGAATTCCTTAGATGTGTTGTTAGTGTCACAAGATAGGAAGATAGGAGCTCTTGGTACCATAATCACACACAAATCTAAAACTTTACCAATTATGAATAAACCATTGAAGATGGACTACATATAAGATCAAATGCAGATAAAAATGCTAGTTCTCTAATTTATTATGCATGACAATTTGATATGTTTTAGAAAAGGTGTTGATGTAATTTAAATAATGCCTCTGGACTATAGGCTTATTCTACACCTATTTTTTAAAATTGTCAGCAAAGCTATGCATGTGACTGTATTGCCCTTTTAATCTAATAATCAAGACATGAGGTCCTGGCTCCAACACAGGCTCTTTTCTTCCTTCTGTGAAGAGCTGTGTGACATTTGCTCTAAGACCCGCTCCTTTGCTGTTGCCTTTTTCTTCCTAATTCTTTTTTTTCTCACACAGTTTTCTTGGGTCAATAATGATGAAATCAAAATGCCAGGCCCAGAATCTCATGTTTTAAGAGAAAACTGTAAAATCAGTGTGGCACATGAGATATTTTCAATATCTCTGGAAACACATTGATTTTTTTAAAGTAAATTTTACGTAAAAGTGCCTTCCTTAATTCATATTGTAGGTATCAGTTACTCATGTTTGCCTCCTGTTTTATTAATAATGTGTGATAAAGATACACAGGGCAACAAGGTTGTTTGTATTGCAAGACAAAGATGAGAAAACACAGGTCATAAAGAGGAAGCTTACAAAATAGCAACGAACTGATGATTTTCCCAAGACCAGGATCAAGCATTTTTAGAGAGAAACCTTCTAGCTATCTGTGTTTAAATCCATCAGAAGTTGGAGTCTATTTTACTATTGTCTTCACTTGCAAAGACAGCACCAACTTTTCTTCCAGACACTGGAACTTAACTCAAAATCGTATTTCTATTTGTTTCTAAGGAGTGAAAAAGTTACTATACCATTGCTTTGCCTTATTCTTGTGAAATTTCAGACTCTTATTACTAATGTGTCATAGCCAAGTCTTTTGTTCAGACACTGGTGGCTGTCAGTTACGGATACCTTTAGAGCACTGGAATAAATAGATGCTTTCAGAACAACAGCAGGTACTGTAGCTTGCCACTGCAAAATTTCTGCTCTTTAACACTACTTGAGACATTTATATCTAGAAACAATAAGCTAGTTTCTTCCAAAACTTCTCACACACTCACAGATATGGACAAGTATTGTAAAATTAATACATGGAGTTCAACCATATTTTTAAAATTATAGTTGCCAGTATTAGGTATCTTTAGCTCCACAGTCATGCTAAGTATGTAAACAATGAAATGATCTTACTGAAACCATTCATACAGGTTAATGAAGTGTTACTCTCTTTAATGCCAACTGCTAAATTTTGGATTATTTGCCTCAAAGCCCAAGTTAGCTCAGGATATATCATAAGTCATCTTTCTTTAATATTTTCAGAGCAATTGTCCAATCTTAAAAGAAGCCAATTAATGTAATTTGGCTGAGAGAAATAGTTCTCAGTCAGAAGCCATGGTACATTCTAGAATGAGGGGATTTATTTACATTTGTGTCTGCTTGAGAATATATGTATCTTATATCTTGTTATTTCCATTCTATTTATAAGTTCTGGGAAACCAACATTAGCATTTCTATCTACTGCAATATAATAATTTTTATATTCAGTTTTCATCTTTAGTCATACTTTATTGAACATTCCATGATGAGTTTGTCTCCAATGCTGTGTGGCAAACTCACACATAAAAAGACAATGCCAGTTTTCCTCCTTAGGTTTGTAAAATCTGAATGTACAGCAAGACTTTATTCAAGGAAAACGAAGATGATGGGATGTTCATTCATTGTCCAGCTTCCAAGGAGACAGAGAAGGCATTATACATAGAGAGTACATCCCACTCTGGTTAAACTTCATCACCAAAATAAAAATAAACTGTCTCAGTATAGCCATTGAGAAGGAGCAAGGGGGCCAAATACTGAACTAAGCTCTACTTCATATTAAATATTGAAATAAGCAGCCCAGCAAATCAAGACCAGCATGCATTCATCTATTTACCTGTAAATTTTATGATGTCATTATTTAACAGCTGAATAATCCTTTGTGTAAATGAACGATTTTTTTTTTCATCTATTCGTTGGTTTAGGGATATCTAGGTTGTTTCCAGGTTCTGGCTATTATATATAAAGCTACTATGAACATAGCTGAGCAAGTAAGTTTCTTTGTGGAAGGAAGGAGGATTCTTTGAGTATAAATCCAGGAGTGGCATTGCTGGGTCTTAAGGTAGACCAATCCCCAAATTTCTGAAAAAATAATCAGACTGATTTCTAAAGTGTCTGACCAAGTTTGCACACCCACCAGCAATGGAGGAGTGTTCCACTTGCTCAATATCCTTGCCAGCATGGGCTTTCACTTGTTTTATTGATCTTAGCCATTATGACAGTTGTAAGATGGAATCTCGAGTTGTTTCGAATTACATTTACCTGAGGGCTAATGATGTTGAACATTTCTTTAAGTGTTTCTCAGCCATTTGAGATTCCTTTGTTGAGAATTCTCTGTTTACATCTATACCCCATTTATTAATTTGGTTATTGATTTTGTTGGTGTTTAATTTCTTTATATGTTTCTGGTAGTAGCCTTCTACTTGATGTAGGATTGGTGAAGATCGTTTCTCATTCTGTAGGCTGCCATTTTGTCCTAATGATGATGTCCTCTGCCTTAGAGAAGCTTTTCAGTTTTATTTCATGGGGTTCCATTTATTAACTATTGATTTTAATATCAGTATTTGGGGAACAGAGACTGTCTCTTCACAACAGCATCAATAATAATCCTAAGACTCCCCTGGCCACAAGGACACGTTATCACTGTGAGAGTGAGTCAGGTCACTCTTGCTCCTCCCTGCTTGTTACAGGACTTGGGGCACTGGAAGAAAGAGGATTATAGTAGTTGGGAAGACATGACATGTGACAACAATGATCACAGGAACTTTTATATCTTAATATACACCTTTTAATCTATTTTTGTGCTTAGATTCCATATAATCATTTCCTAATAGTTGTTTGATCCTCAATCTACATGCCTTAAGTCAGGATTGTTAAATGAGAGCCTTCTACATTATATCATTATTTTTTTAAAAATTGTCAAATTCTTTCTAACATATAAACCTGGATGAGAACTACTGAGTTATAAGATACCTAATTAGAGAAATGTTTATTCCCCAAATTTCTTTATAGATCTTAAAGTTTGTCATGTGAAGCCTCAGAGTCATTTGTAGTTGGTATATTAATTGTGTGCATAAAAATGTATGCTGTTGAGAGAGTTGAAACAAAATTCTTTTAAGTGATTAAATAGACCTTTCTATAATCTTGTTTACATGATTAATTTATTTAGCAAACTCGTCTTTATAGAGAATGCAAGGACAAACTTCTGTCCCAACACCTCCTGAATTATCACAGTGTCCCTATTACTGAGGGTACAAATTAATAAGTTTCCAGAGCAGAGTGTCGAGCCGCCAGGACCACAGTACTGATAATGTTAACACAGGGCTTTTTAATCTCAGGGAATAAATGAAGTTTTCCTAGATGGCAGCTGATCTACAAGATATTTGTATTTCATGCTGCTAATAAATGTTCATTAAAACACGTTTCATTATTAATTATACAGAGTAGGACTCAGAGCTCCAGTAAATTGTATCCCTATTATAATAAATGCATTTAATTACAGAAGTTCTGTAGTAAAGCTTATTTTTGTGAAATAGTTTTATTAGGTGTGTCATACAGTTTAAAATTCAGAGAAGCTGACCTCACAATGCATAGCACTGTGTAAGCATACTGTGAGTGGAGATTTCTCTACACTCTGATGACTGATCTTGTTTATAATGAACACTTTTTGTTACACTATATCTACCATCCTTCTTGCCATAGTATGATGAACCCACACTAGGTAATGAATACCTGATAGGCATCACCAGCTTGCTTCTTATAGGCTAGTAAGTCATTTTGATTTCCCATGACTGTTTAGATACATCATTCCGTCTCAAAAAGAAGATTGGATCTGGGCATCTGGATGCTTCTGCATGGTAAAGGCCTCTTTGGAGAGGTGAAAATGATACACAACTAGGAAATGTGAGACTTTCTATAGGATTCTCAATATTCTGCTTTTAGGGAATGTTGACAAAGTTGAGATAGAGGAAACACAATTCCCATGGGCATTAACGAATGACTGTGATTTATATTATGTAGCCAGTAGAGGCAACGAAGTTAACAGTGGTGAGCAGTGTTCTAAATTCTTGAAAGACAAAAGAAGTCAATAAATTAAGCCATGCCTCTACCTCCTTATTACTATAACCTTAAACATAATATTTGTAAGAAAATCTTAGTTTTCTTACATGTAACGTCATAATGTCCTACCTCCTTTGTCTTCCTAGCTTGTTGTGAAAAGACCTTGCACTACACTTAGGATGCTGGAGTTTGTCTTTCCCCCATCAGATTGAACTGCAAGCTAGAATTAATGCACCAGCTGGTGAGCATCCTATTGGACAGAAACGTTTTTGTTGTTGTTGTTGTTGTTGTTGTTTTACTTTTCCTTGAGATGATGTTTCCAGTTGATTATGTGTTCCAGAATGCTGATTGTGGAACAAATTCTACACATTTGGGATGGGGAAGGAATAAAGAAAAGGAACGACAACTGAATATATATTCTCCATGACTGAGCTCTTTTCTAAAGATGGCGGAAAGCCCTTTCAGAACCCATTGCTGGTGAGAATCAAATCAAAAGGAGTTAGAACTGTTAGCTTTGTAAACATCCATTGTATTTAAACATCTGAGATTTCTAGAAGAAGGAGCATTTGACAGCCATTAATGCAAAGCTCCTTTCAGATTGAGAGGATTGAGAGGCTCTTAATACATTAAAGCATATGTGAAGATGTATCTATGAAGATGTTTCTGCATCATCTGAAGAACAGAAGACAGACACCCACTCTAAATAAGGGCATCAAAGGTCTACTGGCTGGCAGCCAGCATAGTATCTAAGAAGGAAAAGAGAATGTTGGAAATATAGCAAACACATTTTTTTCTGTTTGTCTCTGCCTTCCACCCTTCACACTCACATGAAGAGGTGAGTAGCCTGGAGCAAATATTTTATCACTATGATGCGCTCTCTCTCTCGCTCTCTCTCTCTCTCTCTCTCTCTCTCTCCATAAACCCAGAAATAATGGAGCTGAGGATTACAGAATTATGAACCAAAAATAATATTATTCATTCATATTGTCTATGACAGGCATTGTGCCACAGTGACCAGAAGACTGCTCATTTAATGTGATATTGTAAGCAAAATCTTAGTTATACCTCAAGAAATTTTTGGTTCTTTCTTTTTCTTTCATTTCCCTTTGTCTGTTTTCTGTTTCAGCTTTTGGGAGCAGGCACTGGAATACTTTAGCCTTGACCAGGAGTAGCTTGCTTCAGACACAGTGGAAATAATTAGCAGGGATAAGTGCACAACAAGAGGATTAAGCATCCATACAACTGAGAATAACATCTGCAGTGACATGATAAAAATGATACACACCATTAAGTCACATACATTGGGCATAAAATGATCACCAGCTGGGGTCAGAATGAAATGTCCCCTCTTGGAACAATATTGTACCATTAAGTAAATTTAGAGATTTTATGCCTTCCTTTAAATATCTATTTTCATCTAGCTTCAAAAATAAATGTCTAATTCTTTATTGCCTTTCCCTCATCATTCCAAATGACCTTAAGCACTCAGATTTTGTAGTCAAGTACGTATTGCCCCTATTCTCACAGTCATCCATATTGCAGATCCTGTGAGCATCCTGCCTCTGCTGCTTTGTCACTGAACACTATTATGGAATTTTCTATTCTGGTGTTTACTTTTTCTTTGTCACTTCCATGACCCCCCTGAGTAAATGGAATGTCGGTGTATTTTATTGGAATGTGGACTAATGGTTAATGCAAATTTCAGAAGAGAATTTCAACTTGTCTTTGTAGGTCCCCTCATATCTATGTTATGAATAATAAAACATTGTCATCAACTCTTCAATAGCAGCCTATGATGTAATGGTATCCTTCAACGTGATAAGACTACAGGAGAAAATATTTAAGAGAAAATTAATAATGAATGACAAAATTAACAAAACTTGACAGAAGTAAAAAAGGGAAAATATAATTTAGTAGAAATATCTTCTCATAATAGTTATACACAACAAAGAACTAGAAGATTTTTATAATATAACTGCCAATTAGAACTACATGATCACTATATAAATGTTGGTAGCCTATGTTAATCTCATCATATCAAACAAAATCTAGGATAAAGCATATCTTGGTCTATGAAGTAAACTCAAGTAAAATTAAAAGGATGAAAATAATCAAAGAATGCTCTGCCACCTGGATGAGTACCACAAAATTCATTATCAGAGAGGAATTTGGAAATTTTTACATCGCTAAGTATTGTTACTTCAATAAAATACCAGAGTTCGGAGGAAGCTTTATAAAGAAAAGCTCTTCATTTAATTCTTATTCTGGCATCAGCTACTCTCTACTTAGATATGTACTAGAGGAATCTCCACAGTAAGGGCACATAAGAAGTTGAGAAATGAGAACACAAGGCAGAACCCTACAGGTTTGGTGTTTTTATAAGAATCCTAACATGAGAACTAATGTAATATCTTCCAAGGATCATTTCTCCAGTGATCTGTAGGTCTCCTCTTATCATCTTTCACTTCATTGTCCCAATGAGAATCAAATATCAACACAAGTACCATTTGGGGCACCTCAAACCATAGCATTTACCATATATCTAAATTAGATAACATTCCTAAGGAACCACTGGTTAAAAACAAGAAATCAAGCAACTTTTAGGCAAATAAAAGTCAAAAGACTCTACTCAAAATAATGGAATGACGCTAACAGACTGTGAGATTCATGACTATAAAGTCAATTATAAATACAACTGCAATGGGGCACAAACCATAAATTCTAGCAAGAGAGAGAGGCAGGCAAATCTCTTTGAGTTTAATCCAGGGTTACATAAATCCTGTTTCAAAAGGAACAAAAAAGGGTAGAAGAAGACAACCTCAAGTAAACTTTTCATTTCTTCACCTACCACACTAAAAAGGCAAAATTAGAGGACAAGGAGACAGTGAGAAGGAATTAAGAAATATTTCAGCGGATATTAACGAAATTTTAAAACAAGAGGGTAGGTAGAACTTAATGTAGTATCTTTAAAAAGATGAAAATAACAAACTTTTAGCTAGTTTAAACATACTAAAAAAGATTGGGGCTATATTACTAGAATAAAGAATAATAGAAAGGCTATTAGTCTACAAGAAATACAATGCATCATAAAAACTGTGCTATGAAACTTACATGCCAACCAATTAGGTAAGAGGTGAATTGGACAAATATATAGAAATTTACAATTTGCTAAAACTCATTTAAGTTTAAGAAAATAAATAGGCAAAGTAATAACATACATGGAGATGAATCAAATCATAAAGTCAAGCTCAATTACAATGGATTCACATGTGAATCTATGTAATACCAGAACCAACCTTCATAATGTTTCAAGTGTTAAATGATGGAAATCTCTCATTCATTCTATGAGGTCAGCTTATTCTAGGTACCAATGTAAACAAAGGCATCACATATAAAGGGAAATTAAAGTGTCTTCTCTTATGAGACAGATACAAGAATCCTTAGCATAATACTAGCAAAATGCATAAATATCACATATCTTTATTAAGAATGATATTGAAGGGACATTTTCCCTAATAAAACATTCTCTATCAATAAAGTCAATAAAAATGAATGAGAACAAAACCTGGATACCTCAACAGAGTCACAAAAAATGACAACAGATGAGTAATATATGAGAAATAGATGAGACTATCCTCAAATGATAATGTATTTCTACAAAATTCTACATCTACATAATGGCAAAGAGTTTAATGTATCCTTCCAGGGTTTGGATACTTGAGGTGACATTGTAGTCATCTTAATTCCATTCAAGTACACTGTGATGAATCTAGCCATAAAAATTACACAGGAAATATAGAGTATTTCCATTTTTTAAAAAAGCAAAACTATATTTGTTAAATATATATATATATATATATATATATATATATATATATATGTTGAATATATATCCTAAGCAACTTAAAAAAACTACAGTATTAAATAAGGTTAACCAGATTGTGTAATATAAGATCAATATAGAAACATCTATAATAAAATACAAAACTAATATTAATAAAACTCTTCCATACCAAAGGCCTTTTGAAAGTCATATGGAAATCTACTACTCTATAGGCTTCCTCAAATGCATACATATTTAAAAGGGATGTAAAATGGGCCATCATTTCATGGAGAACACCACCCCAACTTATGACAACAAACAAAATCTCCAGTTCCTGGGATGTATTACAACTTGTTGAATTGTTGGCCAAAGGGTTCCTAGGGAATTTCCAACATAACAGGCTATTGCCAAGGCTACTTTTTTATTCTTCACAATGTGATGGGACGTCCCTAATGGTTAAGACACTGATTATATTATCCTATCCAACTTCTACCCAACCAGAAGCTTCATCCATACTGACTGGTATTCATTGTGCTGGGAGATATTTGGCATGCTACAAGAGGACAAAAATAGTCATTAATTTCAGCCGTCTACAAAATTTGTGATATGTATGCTCTATATACCAGTGAAATAGTGGCACAAATGTTAAACAAATAAGCAACCACTTGTCAGTTGGATTTAAATCCTACTTCATTAGATGGAATCTATACCTGACTCCTCTTAAAGTTATTTAGAATCTGAGCCTAGATACATTATGAGCTCCACTATTATTCTGGTAAAGCAACACAGCAATAAAATGATATAATGCCATATAGGTACATCTATTGAGAAATGCATCTGTCAACCCTCATTAGAGTACCTTCGTCTTACAATAGATAATAGTTAATATCTAAACCCACATCAGGATTATGTGAAGATAGTGACTTTGTAACAATTAATACTAAATGAAATATCTTCATTAAACTCCTCCTCTCAAGTTTTAGGGGACTATTTGGAAGAGGAAGAGGAAAGTCATTAAGAGTTATATATTGTGGGTGACTCCCAGGAAAGAGCATCTCCCAGACACAACAGGACTAACTCAGATATGAACTCACAGAAACCATGATCACACTAACAGTCTATTTACTGGTTCAAAACAAAACAAAGTCTTAGCCCCAAGAATGGTAGGTAGACACAAAATATCATCTATAACCAAGAAGTTATTTGTAATTGACACCTGCTGAAAGAATGAATATCAATTTTGTTCAGTGGAGTATTATTGGGATATCAGCCACATCCCAAAACAGGCCTTATGTGAGGAGCAGTTTATCAACACAAAATACATTCCATGTGTGAATATTTATTTTCTGTGATACTTTATCCTGGTATATTTTATCTTATTGTTTTCTTTTTCTTTATTGTTTATTGAGAGAGAAAGAGAGAGGGAGATAGCATGATAGAGAGAAAACAAATGAAGTTGGGTGGATAGTGAGTCAGGGAGGATCTAGGTGTTGGGAGAAGGGAAAATATAATTAATCTTTTTATAAGAAAAGAAAACTTCTGTTTAAGATGACATAATAGTACTTATGAATAAATTAGTCACAGTGAAAATAAGGCCTAACTACTCAAAATATAATATGGAATAGATGTCTAGAAAATTACCTCATATTTGCTTATCAGAATAGCTGATACTATTAATAGAGCCTTACTTCATGAATTGATTTAAAAATTCAAGGCAATTCTTATCTGGTTTCCTGTGAGTTTCTTGGTAAAAATTTACAGTTGTTAATGTTTACATTATTTCACACGGTCTAAAATGACTCACAAAAATAAATATTGAAAAAAATACAGAATTGCTAGTCTCACAATTGTTGCCTTCAAAATTTTCAGCTAAACAAGTTAAAAATTTAAATCTATGTGAATATATATATATATGTGTATGTATATATATATAATTAATAGAATATAATTGAATCAAGGTAAACCATCGCATAGTCAGTAACCAATTGGTATCTGCCAAGTACAAAGATAATTTAGCGTAGAAAATATTTATTTTCTTAATAAATGATGCTTGGCACACATGGAAAAATGAAGTGTCTTTGCCTCAGACTGAACAGATTTTATCTAAAATGGATTGAAGGTCAATACATGGTAATCTACAATAAGTCCTGTAATGAGACAGAAAGTAGAGAAGGGTTTCTTATAAATGGTAAATTAAGGATGAGCTGATATAGGAAAATAAATAGATTAGGAACATTGTACATCACAAATTTTAATACTTTGTAGGTGACATAGAAGAATCATGAGTTGATCCCATTCGATGAGCCTATAAGCCTGGGCTGCATAGAATCTGGTCTCACAAAAGAGAGAGAGAGAGAGAGAGAGAGAGAGAGAGAGAGAGAGAGAGAGAATCGCTAAGAATATTAGGTTTCCATATTCGATGATGACAGTAGTTTTGAATTTTAATACCGCTGTGGGTAGCTGCTAAGCATGTTTAATTATAAATGTTAGATGAACACTAAAGAATGTGAGCCTGACATATACAGAGGTGGATGCTCACAGCTAACCATTGAACTGATCATGGAGTTACCAATGGAGGAGTGAGAGAGAAGACTGAAGGAGCTGAAAGGGTTTGCGGCCCCTTGGGAAGAGCAACAATACCAACCGACCAGAGCTCCCAGGGTCTAAACCACCAGCCTAGGAGCATATATGGAAAGATGCATTGCTTCAGCTGTATGTATAGGGAAGGAGGGCCTTGTTGGGCATAGGTGGGAGAGGAGATCCTTGGTCCTATAAAGGCTGAAAGCCCCAGTGTGGAGGAATTTGAGGGTGGAGTTAGGAGTGGGGTGGTGGGTAGGGGAACATCCTTATAGAAGCAGGAGGAAGAGGGATGGGATAGGCTGTTCCTGGGTCCGGGGAGAATGGGGAAAGGGGTTCACATCTAAAATGTAAATAAAATCCAATAAAAAAATAATGTGAGCATATGAATTATATCTCAATAAAGATGATTTTTTTTCTAGCCAAAAAAATTAAATAACAAATCTGATAAAACTGAAGCAGCAGGCATTGATGGAAATAGTTTCACTGTAAATCAGTAGTACCTTATAATAACATTCCATCCTGAGTGTGGCTCTAAAGTCAACATACATGAGCACTGTACAATACCCAGTCTAGGAAGACCTCCCCTTATTTCTTTTGATGAATGTGGTAGTTTGCATCTCTGTGAGACATAAGGACAAAACAGAAAAGAACCCAAGTCCTCTAATCCATGAATTCATTAAAATGAAAATATAATGTTAATTCTTTACACAATCTCACTCTATTAATTACAACTTCGTTCTACTTTCTTCTTTTTACTATTTTTTTGCATCTCCCTCCCCCACTTTTCCTAATGCATATTCATCTCCTGCATTTTTTAAAGTAATACTTATTTTAATAAAGACATAAACATCCAACTAGGACTCACACACATGGAGTATAAGTGACAATTTCTTTCTTATATATTGTGATACTTAGTACTAGTTGTCAACTTGACCTAGGTAATAAGACTCTGGGAATATCTGAAAGATATCATCTTAATTATTCTGATCTACATGTGAAGATTCATCTTAGCTGTGGATCATTTCCTTGATAGGAATCCTGAACTATAGAATATAAATGCAGTATGACCAGATATTTAAACTCCTACTGCCTTGATTTTTCTGCTGTGAATAATTAAATTTTGACCTGAAAACAATCCTATATGTCTTAAGCTACTTTTGTCAGGGTATCGCACCACAGTATTAGGAAAATTAAGTACAGTGTACCTCTACACACACACACACACACACACACACACACACACATTTAGACACAATAATCATCATTTTAGGTTTTGCAAATTCAGATACAGTGACATTTCATGTTGGATGATTTTACAAGGGGGCTATATTAAGCAGCATCCCTGTTGTCTGCAGTGCTAGATACTAGAATAGCATCATGTTCATCTGATAGATGTGAAAATCAAAAAAATTCCAAATCCTGATAGGTGACCCATGAGTACAGTATCATACTTGTTGAGAAGTATGGGACAATCAGGCTTCACCAGAGTATTCTCCTTCATTAATTCCCACTACCTTTTGTTATATTCTTTCTATCTCTTCAAAAACATTAGATTTTGAAATGGATTTTTTAAAGCTGAGAAAGGGTTAAAAGGAGTCCTTATGTAGATTTATCCTCATATCTATATGGAGAAATTGCATTTTACTCTTTCTTAGATTTCTCCCTCAGGATTCATCTATACATACATTTGCTATGCAGCCTCAGCATTTAGATTCCCCACATGTTAAGTAGTTTGCTCTTTGGTATTTAGAACCAGCTATACATCAGCATGAAAATTGCCAACTATTCTGAGTAGTGTATATTTAGATATGTATTGTAACTAGATTGACACCTCACCTAAAGACAACTGATGAGAGAGACCACAGTATTTTCAGGACTTTATTCTTTAACTATCAATAACATCTCTCTTCCTATGTGTTTTGTTCAAATTGAAAGAACAAGAAATATTTACTCATTACTAACAGATTGCAACCAAAAATTATTAAAAGACAGTGAGAGATATAATCAGAAGAAATAAGACATCAGGAGAGTACAGAATACAAGCCTACTTGTTTTTCTGCCTCCATTGTACCATAGGAGAAAATCACATCTTTAAACCAATTCCAGAGAGCTCATTCCATCAATTACATGTATCAAAATGGTACCTGAGTAACGTATAATCACTAAAGTATACTATTTGATCTTTCACACTATTTTTTTTTCGAGACAGGGTTTCCCTATATAGCCCTGGCTGTGCTGGAACTCACTCTGTAGACCAGGCTGGCCAAGCTCAGAAATCAGCCTGTCTCTGCCCCACAAGTGCTGGGATTAAAGGCGTGCGCCACCACCGCCCGGCTCTTTCACACTATTTTAATTATTGAAAAATACATCTTTTTCTGGAATGATTGTTATCTTTACAAAAAGTTTAAGCTTTATTCACTGAGAATTTCATAAAATAAGTTTAATACTTCACATAATGAACGGTGAGACTTCATTCATATGTTTTTTATGGCTTTAGGCCCTCCACCAATTTCTATGTTGAAATTATGTTCAGCCCTGCAGTTGACTTGAGAGCAGCATTTACATAGAGCTTTTCCTTCAATGTTTCTCTTCATACTGTAAAAACAGAGAGCTTAAATTGCAACCCAAGAAGCATTTAGAGTCCACATTTCAGTTTACTGGAATTGTTTAAGATGATGATAACCTTTGAGTCCTTCTGCATAAGTTAGGCACACACACTTGAGTTCTGTACAAAATCCAGGGTTTCCACGGAAGCATTCCACTTGATTTTTAAAAGACCAAAAGCTTTTCAGTGAAGACAAACTATCCCTGAGATGAGGATCAATGCCAGCCTCTTGTTCCAGTTGGCACATACACAGGCTACTCAGTCCCTGACCATGATTGTCAAGTCAAGCAGGCAAAATATGTCCCATGGAGTTAGAGTAAGGAAAGATCAAATGAGTCATATTTCAAACATCTTTTTTGTTGTTGTTGGAATTAAAATGCACAGTTTCAACTCTATTTCAATTATCAGCTTGACATTACTCTTTAAGCAAATGACTAAAGTTAACAAGAGAGCTACTCCATTTTGAATACATTGATTTTCTGCTTGGTCTAAACTCTAAATAGCCGATTAGGACGCTGTGAATCAGAGAGACTCAGTGTACCTAAAACATCCTTCAGTACATTGTAGAATAGAAACATGGGTTTTGAGGTGAAATGAATTAAAAGCACATGATTATTTTGACTTCAGTACTTACACAGTAAGGGCATACCCACCTTACATTTAGTTATGCACATCGACCTAATGCACAAAACTATTGAGCTTAAATGTATAAGGATACACAGAGTTATTTTCAAAGATGACTGTGAAATTAAATGAATACTTAATTGACTATTTTCAGTTATGGAATATACTGATATTGTCCTCCATTCTGTTCCTAAACAGCTAGATATCTGTCTGGCTGATACCTCCCACTGATATCATAGCATCATACTTCGGTTGTAAACATTTAGCCTGGCACCCCATCTTATTGATCACATGAATTTCTCATTGGATTAAATAATATTCCTTGAATGAAGAATTAACTGCTTTTTTCTTAGTGTTAGTTCCAACACTGACTATGTATCCTTAGGGGGGAAAATGGATTCATGCCTCAGTATCTGAGTTTCTTCAATTTTAAACTTCCATTAATGAGATGGTAGCAAGTCTCATATCACTGAGAGAGATAAAGTGTGAGTATTTCATCCCAGACATGTATCTGAGAAAATAATGTCAGAAACAAAATCCATGTCATGCCAGTCAGACCTCATCCTTATAAAAACCTTAAATGCATATTCTACTACATCTTTGTTGTGTAATTTAAACATGATAACTGAGTAGAGACTTGAAAGGAGACTTATCTACTTGATGTGATTGTTTAGCATATAGATTGCATTTATTGATGCAAAGTGCCTGCTAGTACATTATTTTGTTTGAGTCATTTTCTTCTCACACAGATCTAGAGTTTGAATGGTGTTTGGGATCAAGAATCTTGAGGTCTTTGTGTGAACAGAAGCACAGGGGTAGAAGCATGCCCAGACAGAAGGCAGTCAGCAGGATACATTTGTACCTTCAGCTGTATTAGAAAGACAGACAGAGTTAGGCTATGGTGGGATCCAACTTTTCATTTGGTTTCCTTAGTTTTTTCACTCTTTCTCACAGAACTTCTATAGTTACATTCTACTATCACAAGGAATATCTTTATACTTCTTCCTCTTTCCCCAAAGGGCCAGTGGATCTTCATTATCCAAGCAGTTTTCCCAACAGATTATATAGTTCAGGCTTCATTGCCCTCTCTCCAGATCAAACAATCCAAGGCTCTATTTTCAGCTTCTAAAATCATGTGTAGATTTTAACGGATGATGATTAAATCCATCACTTTTCTTGTGGATCATTTGCTTTCTTAAAAAATATATATGAAAAATTTAAAAACTCAACTTTGGGGAGCAAATGTTCCATTGTATTGAAACAGTCAAGAAAACCACGTTCTCTACAATCTTCTTCTTCATGTAGTCAAAAATTGATCCTCATACTCAAGGACAGCCACACTACTGCCTTATTAAAAAGAGTAGAGAGAAAATCAACCCAGTCCACTCCATGGCTCCATTTCAGGAATTAGTTCTAGTCCACTTGGGTCTGTTATGTTTGAACTACCTTTTGTTTCAAATGTGCCTACAGAAAGTTTAGATAATAGAGCAATGAAAGTGACCAAATGAATAGAAATATTTTCTTTGGAGACATCCTATAATCAGGTTCTTTTGGCTGTAAAAATCAAAGGTGAATAGGCTCAAAGTGTACAAGTCTATAAAACTGAAAAGAATTGAGGGAGCATTGAGATGGAGTTATTCATCAAATTCCAGAACAAAGGGCCCCCTTTGAAGCTTAAAAAGGAGGATTTAGGATAAATGGAAAGAGCTATTTTTTTTAACGCAGTAGGGAATAAACTTATGGAACTCATTATACCAACTATTTCTATTCATTAAAAATATAAATAGACCCAGACAAAGATTCCTATCTGAATAAAGATCAGCAATGACTATTCCAGAAGCCTCTACTTTTGTATAATGGGGAGTTGTTGCTGTATTGTGATATGTGTCTGGTTGAGCTTTTCCGAGAGTCCAAACTGGAGAAAAGCAGAGGCTTCAATGCCTGGGTGAGGATTGTTTCATTGAGATAAAGAAGGAGTTCATACCTTAGGAACTTGGGATTCTTGTACTAATTAATCAAGTCTGAATACTGAACTCACAGTAGTATATGGTGATGGTATTGAAGAAAACACTAAAGGACACAAACCTTAAGGAAATTAAGAGATGCCAGAGATTAGAGAGAGGAAAAGCAGAGGAGGAGTAGGAAGAGAATGAAAAAGAATTAAATAGAAAAGAAAAATATCAATTCATGACTTCAATAAGTTCTCTGTGACATGGGATATGTCCATTCTGTAATGATACACGTGTTAATAATACCTCATCAGAAGGCTAAAAAGTTTTACTATTCAGAACCAAGTAACAGCTTCCCTGTAGAAATGCAAAGTCAGAGAAAACTTTATGTATTCCTGAGTTAGATTATTAAGCCATAAGTATATACACATACATATACACATGTGCACACAAACATGTATAAATATAGACATACAGGAGACATTTTTCCTACTGTATCCTCTTATTCATAAAAAATCAATATTTAGGTTCCATGCTAGTTAGTCTTATGTCAACTCAAAACAAGAGTTATCTTAGCATGCCTCAGTTGAGAAAATGTCTTTATAAGATCCAGCTATAATGTATTTTCTTAGTTAGTGATTGATGGAGGAGTGCCCAAATCTTATGGGCGACACATTTCCTGACTTGGCGGTCCTGTATTCTATAAGAAGGTAAGATGTGCCAGATATGAGGAGCAACCCTGCCTCCAGTTTCTTGTCCAGTTTGAGTTCCTGTCCTGACATTATTTCATGATGAACAGTGATGTACATATATAAGCCAAACAATTCCTTTCCTCCCCAACATGCTTTGGATCATGGTGTCTCATCAAAGAAATAATAACCCTAAATAAGACAGATTGGTAAGCTTATCAGACCATAAACTCCAAAAAATAAAATGAACATTTCTTTTTGCTTATAAATAACCTGATAACTTTTGGCATACGTGAAAATCTAAAAGTATTTTATTCATGACTGTTTCTTAATATTCAACTCAGTAGGAACAATACTAGAATAGGCACTCCCATATGTGGATATACATATTCCTGGGTCCTCAAGTCCCCAGGTCTTCTCTTCTATGAGAGAGTGCGCCTCTCACTCATATGTTCTATATCCACACTGCAGGGAATGTCTCCACAGTCTCCCTGCTCTTATCTGTCCCACACAGGAGGAGGCAACCTTGTCTGGAAAGCTTTATAGAGAATATTTGTTTCAGTTCAAAGCAGCCTGCCTATTTTTTCTTCTCTCTCTCATTTTTCCACCTTCCAAGATAAATAGAAGTAGAAAGGACAAGCAGTTTTGATTAGCATTTAAAATGTTGTCAATTTTTAATGAAAGCGTAACCTCCAACCATCAACTTCACAGAAACTGGAGACGAGGTTGCCAACTGAATGTTAATATATTTGGCACAGTTTCTCACGCTTGTCCTTCCGTGAACTTTTCTTGTTGCTAATTTGTTATGTCAGCCCATATTAGTAAGTTTCAAAAGTCCAAACTGGCAAGTGTGGTGACCCAAAGAGAACCAGTGTTTGGAAGATCTTTAAGTCGAACCTTGGGAGTTGGGAAGTTTATTAGCTGTGTACCTTCAGTTCTATCAGTGATATGGCATTAGCTTGCAGGAGTTGCCAAGTTTGGGGAGTAATCAGCAGTCTTTCCAAATCCCTTTCTGAGTGTGACATTTCTATTCAGAATATAAATGCTTGCCAGTCAATCAACAACATTCATTGCATGCAAAAGATATATTTACCTAACATCTTTTGATAAAGCTGGAAATGACAAAAGGAATGAAGATTTAAACAATATGCCTGAAGGAACTTACATTTATTGTCACAAAGCATGGACATACTATGAAAAGATGACACAAGATGAACAGGAAACACAAGCAAGTATACAATTAGACAAAGGCTAACTGGTAAGGACTCAGCGATGGTAATACCAGGGTCCTTTGGGAGGTCCTTCTGAAAAAAGTTGCTCTGTGTATTAGTACCATTAATGTCCATAGAAGAAGACATAATTTAAAGATAATACAAGTTACCATTAAGGACAGAGTACAGAAAGGTAAAACAGTGAATGAAAAAAATCTACACACACACACATACACACACACACACACACACACACACACACATATTCACACACACAAAATCTTTTCTTGAATTGTATTAATGTCAAAAGAAAAATAGGTATACCTTTGCCATGGGTTCTTTGAATCATTGCTTTTCTATCTACAGAAATACACTGAAATCTTCCATTCACAGAAAAGTCTACACATAAATGTTTAGAGAAACTTTATTCATAATGGCCTCAAACTTGGAAACATTCAAAATACCCTTCAGAAGTTGGCTAGATTAACAAAAGTTAAAAAATATGATCACCCTGGGATGGGAATACTATTCAATGCCAAAAATGAGTGATAAGCGGGCATGTTAAGACATATAGGAAACACAATCACTGAGTCAAAGTAGCTAAACTGAAAATTCTTGAAAGCCTCAGTTCTTGATAGTCTGGGATGGATATTGACATAGAGATGGTGAAAATAATAGCTACTCAAAGGCATTTTGATGTTATGTCTAATGTAAAATAATTAATATGTAAACTTTCTATGCAAATACAAAAAATAAGCCAACTACTTTAAGACCTGAATATTTGGGAGAAAATAGAAGAGGATGCAGAGAATTTTAGGGGTCAGGAAATAATTTAAATGATGGTTTATTAGAGGACCCATGGCATTGTACAATTTTTTTTTAACCCATATGAAAGGTCAAGGATAGAACCTGAAGCTGATGATGAAAATTATGACATCCCATTATCAGCTTAACACCTGTGACCAGAGCAGCCTCTACTTTGGCAAGTGTATTAATACTGTGAAGAGCCATGGGCAGCAGAGTGAGGATCAGTAGTAAATCTTTGTTCCGTCACCTTGGGTTTGCCACATTCTTAAAAGCGCACCAAAACTAGAATTTTGCAGCCACACTTGGTTTACGAATCAGGATGACTTAAAAATGTTCTTTAGATGGACCTCATTTATTGCTCTTTCTATTTCTCTGAGTCTTTCAGATTTTAGTTTTGATTAGCACACACTGTCTATACACATAAAGGCTGGCATGGGGCCTCAGGCAGACTCTGAGTTCTATCAGATATGGCAATTCCATGAGAAGGAGCTTCAGACACAGTCTTCTCTGCACTGCCTAGGAGTTTGTGTTCCCAGACTTTGTTGGGAACTGAGCTTGGAGGCAATTCCCTTGAGTATGCAGTACATTACTGTAGGCTCTGCATGAACTGTACTATACTATTTTATCAGAAATAACAAGTGCATACTTGCTTATGGGCTTCAGCAGGGACCACGTCTCTTTCATATCCTATCTGCTCAAGGTGTTTTTAAATTCTTCACTACATTTTAAGATCGGTCTAGTCCCTGGAGAGAACTCTTCAACAGATTTCATGGGAGAGATTTTCCTTACTGACTAATATTAAAAGTAACACATATTGTCAAAAGTAGTATTTAATGGGCTCTGTATTTCATTATAAATTGAAATATGCAAATCAGTAGAAAGAAAATCAAAGGCAGAGACTCTTAACATTGTAATATGCCCCTAGCATATTTTAAAAAATAATAGTCTCTTTAAGTATGCAGTCACAGAGGTAATATAGATAAACTTACAATAAGAATAAGCAAATGTGCATCATCATAGCCCATCCTCAGCATCTGACTATGAAGCATTAATGCTATATTAAATGTCTTGGTTACTTTAGGTGAAATACATACATGTGCTCACACATCTTTATTAAAAATAGGAATTGTACACGAAGATAAGACAGTAGAATTAAAACTAAAGGTCACACAATTTGATCATTTCCATATTTAAGGTTATGCTAAGTATTCTGCAAATAACACGAGGCTTTAATACGGGGCCTGCTCTTTCCTATCATTTAACATGGAGCTCATGAAAGATTGTTCCTGAAGTCATTATCTTCAACTGTTGAGAACATAGATCATGACTAACTGATGGAAGGACTATGGGGAATTGCAATGGGCTCCTCTGTGAGACCTGATATATGTCTGTTGATATCCAACAAACTCAAATGATGTGCAAGGAAAAAGAATCACACCACTTTAATTGTGAGTACATGTATGTATGTTTGTATGCACATATCCACAGACATATATGAACATGGAGTTTGTGCTCTTCTTAAATGTAAAGAAAACATTGTTAGCTGTAAAATGGATTTCCAATTAAATTAAAATACAATTTTGTATAGTACATTAAGAGATAAAATATCATACTCATAAAGTGCTACCAGCCTGACTTCATTAACATGAGCTGAACAAAACAAGAAGAGTAGACATGATAATGTGGACAGAGAAAAGCTCAAGAGGCTTTAATCCTTTATTTCAGGCAACCACAAAGAACTATAGGCAGCCAAGAGATGCTGAGAGTTATAGAAATACTCTTCCAGAGAAAAGATCATATCATCCAATATCAAGTGGTCAGCCTGAAAATCATAGATACAAGTAATACTCCAGAAACTAAGAAGATTATATTTATAGATTTAGAAATAAATGTCCATATATGATTGTGCCAAGAATTAGTGAAACAAATATTTACAAGAAAAAATTAAAACAAGTAAGAATAAATGAGAGAGTTTGGAGAGGAAAAGGGGAGGGAAGTGTTAAGTAATTATGTTATAATATGAGAAAAATTAACAAATGTTATTTTTACATTTTGTAAGAAAAAAATGTATTCGATTTTTATCTGGCACACATATGAAATAACAAGTTTCACTAATCCAGTCATTTCTTTTTTTGGGGGGGGGTGGGCTGCAGATTGAAGCTGATCCATGTGAAGACAATGCTCTGAATATTCAATTTTCCTGGGACTGGGTACCAGAGAAGCCACTGTGAACTGATTTCACTTAAAGAGAGAGGCTGACTTGAGTTCAAAGGGACAAAGAAAGCTTTAGGGATACATTCCAGAAGACATAAATATTGAGAGGGTATTCCAAGGAGAAAGAAACATCACCATAGGTGTGGCATTGCACATGAGTAATTCCAATATTTAAGGGGAAAAATCGAAAAGAAAAAAAAAATTCAGATCATTCGTATTTACACAGTAAGGTTCACTTTGGCCTGAGGTATTATATTTCATTTAATCAACAAGCCCTTTAACAACTCCAAGGACAAATGAAAATTTCACTTATAGTAAGTAGAAGTAATTCAATAGACAAATAGGTGATCAAGACTGGGACAAATTTAGGCGAATGAAATTCTAGACTTTGAATGTGTAGGTATAAGCAACTAGTTTGGGTAAATGAGTGACTCTATACAACATAGCTTGAAAGTCAACTCTTTTGAAAGCAAACATACACATTGTTCAACTTACATATTAGATTACATACTAGACATTATACGCTATTTTCTTTTGAGTACTTTGCATATTAAAAGTTCATTTGCATACCTAACCTATCAGAAGGCAACATACCCAGGATTGGCAATATCTCTTACACAAATAAAGTCAGCTGAGACTCTTGCTGTTGGCTAGCATCACAGAACAGTCCTCAATTAATTAAGAAATGAAGAAAACAGAAAGGAAGATTTTGCTTGCTGGAATGAGTAAATCTTTCTTATAATCATGATACAGAATTGATATGAGCAAAGGGCATTATTGAGAACTTGTCTTCTCTGGAGACTGAAGACAGGAACATATCCCAGACAACTGTTTAATACATTGAGAAGAGAAGTTTAAACTGTGATAGATCCAGAAAATAAGAAGCTCATTAGTTTTACCCAAAGATGAGTCTCTGAGCAGTACCTCAGAAAAGCTATGGGAAAAGGTGAAGTTCAGAGTCACTGTTATTCTAGGCTTAAAAATAGTAAGTAATAGGGAAAACGTTGGATATTCACTATTTCCTATGAGTTAAGGTGTTTGGTTCAAAATTGAAGTCTATCGTTTTTAGTTATTTTTGCACATGTTTAAAAATAGGGAAAAGCACTTCTCCAAATTGTTATTCTTATACATGGAAAGAGAAAGTGCATGGCATCTGTTTATAAAAATTGAGATGGTGTATAAGGCCCCAGACCCCAGTTTTCAAAACAGAAGGCAGTCTGGGAGGCAAGACAGTCCCACAGGGAATGGCAGAAAGTATAAGAAAAAGCACTCTAGAGAAGTCTGCATGAGACCAGACAGTCCAGATCTAACTACTTAGAATAAGTGCCAGAAGCTGTCTACATTTCAGGAGCTTTGTCCATTTGATTAATAGAATCTTACAGAATATGGCTGGCACTCTTGGATTATTCTTGTGGTCAGAATGGGATCACAACTATCTCTGCCAAAGATATAGAGGCAGAGTACTTCAGAGAAATGACATTATATGAGATTAGAAGCAAGGAAAGCAGGCACAATGACTAGCACCAAACAAGTAGCAGAGCATTCCAGAGAATACGGAAGAGGCAGAGGCAAAGTCTTCTGAATTCTCCATAAAGAATCAGGCCTACTGATGTTATCAGACTTCTTCCTTCAGGTTTATAAAACAAGAAGTTCCTGTTCTTTTCAAATAGAGTTTGTGTTGCTGTTTTCTTTAAAGGCAAAATAGCCATCTACACAAGTGTACATATGATAAAATAGGAGATATGGGCAAAAGAGACTGGAAGAACAAAGAATGAATCGAATGGAGATCACAAGTCATTGAAAGAGAAAGTCTTTGAAAGTCAAATTTGAAAAGTAGAAATACATTCTTGAATTCTAAGCTTAAAAGTTTAAAAGTTGGTTAAAGAAGGAGCATGTGACTATTTCGGTTCAGAGTTTCTGTACTGTCCCCTTTATTGGTATCAGAGAGAATAGCTTCCATTGTATCCAACCAGACTTTGGTACATTTGTACCAAAAGGGCTTATAGGAGGTCAAACAGGATGTGCTGGTGATCCTGTTGTCAACATTGGCTTCTAAGATCCTGTTATCTGATGAAATTGCCATGCTGAATCCATATAAAAAATTGTTAGTATACAAATCTCTTGGTTTAAAATTCTAAGAAGCTTCAAAGGTAAGAGAATATATACCTGAGTAGGTCCATTTCCTGCAGCTCTGCTTGAGAATGTGTTAGCCAGCATCGAGTGTGAAGGGCTTCCAGATTCCTAACTGATCTAATCTTGGACTAAGAAAAGTTTATATCTATCATGAACCAATGACTTGTAGATACCCCCTATGTTTAACCACTGCTAATAAGAAAAAATGACAAGAAACCATGAGGAAAGTAAGAAAAAAAATACTAAAGTACTTGGGTTCGGTTTAATAAATAAAAAAGAAAAAAAAAACATCCAATTGTAGATGACTGTCTTTGCTTAGAGATGGAAGAAACTGAAGGTTATTCTGCTCATTATGAAGGCTAAGAAATTAGAGAAGATAAATTTGCTTCCCTTTGAAAACAAATCTTAAAAATGTTCCCTGATAAGGCTTTTAATTTAAGATACCAGAATGAATTATCCCTGTGCATTTTAGTGTGCAAATTGCTTGTCCCAGAATTCAAGAAGAGTGGTAGATCCTGCCTCATAGATTAAAAAGGGAATATCTGAAAGGAGAAAAACCCAGTAGGAATGGGTTTAGTCACAGCTCTTCACCAGCAGGAGAAGGCAGGAACAAAAAAGATCTGGTTCAGGCAGTATCTGATTCCTTCAATGTAAAATTAATTAGACAAAGACCAAAGACACATGTGCTGATTTCTGTTGCAGAGGCCAAACGGTGTATAATAAGGCAGATCACTGTTTCAGTGGACACAGGCAGGTAAGACACAGCTGAAGAAAGCAACAAAGGTCAACATTATGAACAGACAAACCCTTCCTTCGTTGTCAGTTCTGTAAAGGTGCTGTCGATTTCTCAGCAAACCCGTCGAATAGTGGGTCACAGTTTTCAAATGAATGTGGCTATGTTGATGTGGGAGCTTTTCAAGTAACCATGGCAACAACAAGCTTCTGCCTAAAGCATCTTCATTTGGGAAAGGGCAAGGAAAATAGCATGTGACCTGGGGGAGACTATTTTCAAGCAAAGAAGTCAAGGGGGAGTTGGAGCCACTGTGATCTGTCTTTTTCACACCACATGTCACCAGAGTGGCCATGGGCAGCTCCTGCACTTTCTCCTTGTCTCTGTCATTTACATGTGCTCTCAACTTCAGACTTAGGCTTTTTATTTTTCAATTTTTTTACCTCTTTTCATTTTTCTTATTGCTTCAAATTAAAATAAATGGCATTATTTTCCTCCTTTTGTTCCACCCTCCATACCCTCCCATGCTTCCCTTCCTCTGACCTAAGTTTTAAATCTTGTTGTGAGAGAAACAAGATAAATTGACTTCTGAATTGACTTCAACCTCCTAAAAATTGAAATTGTAGCCACAGGCCTACGTCCCAGAGCTAGTGTCCAAACTGTGCTGAAACTCCATTGTTGTTTCTCAAACACATTTAAAGATCCATTTTCTGTAGAAACAGGCATTATATCAGTCTTTGTGTGTGTGTGTGTGTGTGTGTGTGTGTGTGTGTGTGTGTGTGTGTG